>NC_059365.1:33535000-33742500 GCF_019703515.2 Myxocyprinus asiaticus
AAAACAGCAATGAATAGAAATAGATTAAAAAATAATATAATAAAAAAATCTAAATTAAGAAAATTCAGTACTTTTTTAACATCTTGAAAAGTTTTTCACAGCAGTTTCAAGTATTCAAGTAAATATTCAGAATGAAATGCAACATAAAACTACTACTGGTCTTCACTGTATGATTATTATACATTAATAATTTTTAAAGCTACTAAAGTTACTCAGTCAAGAGTGTTTGTTTGATTATTATAATGACACACTAGACAGCCGCAGGTTTATTAGCTTACATATATACTTACAAGTCCCACATTTGAATACAAATCTGCTTTTTTCTCCGCTGTTTACGTTCACTTTAGACATCACTCTCTGTGTTTACATGAATACCTCACCAAGACGGGCATTTTGGTGGAATTTTGAAATGTATTTGACCGTTCAGGTGCGCATTAGCGCAAGCATTTTCAACACACACGTGCATGTTCAGCACACACACATACGCCACCTGTCAATCAAACAGGGCACAGCTGTTACTAGATCACAAGCGAATTATACAATTACGTGCTCTGGATTACTTTCAACAGCAGAATAAGAATATGAACTTTCTAATAAGTGACACAGACCTAGCCTATCACAAATACAGACGGATATTTTTTCATTATTGATGTTTTAATCAGTCTGCTTGTTCGGTCGGGCTAGTAAAATTCTCTTTCATTTGCCCCTTCAAAAATCCACTTGTCCCGGACAAGCGTTAATGTCGAGTCCTGATTAAATATTGTATTCAACATTCTCCGATAACATTTTTTTCTTCTGCAGTATAGCTACTAAAGTAAATGTACGTTGTTTTAGATATTATTTTGGAAAACAAGCCAAAAAAGACTAATCAAAAACTTATTTTGTTCCATTGTATAATGGAATAGTCAAAATTGACTACACTCTCTCACCTTTATGTTCACTTCAATCCATCTTTAACTCACAAAAAAAAAAAAAAAACTTTCTCTTCTTAATAGAGCTTTCTTCATGATAAGATACACACAGTGAATGTGACACATATACTACTGTGCCCTTCAAGTGGATTTGGAAATATCGTAATTACAAGTTCCGAGCACATGATTGACCCCGCGAAGTCGTATTAACGAGTGGGAAAGTCAGAATTCTAGATGATACATGAGTTTCCGAGTTGGGTCGTATGAAGGTGCGTGTCAACATGAAAGATGATAGGAAGTAATGATTTTGCTAAATTACAATTCATTTGTTTAATATGACAATCAACTAATGACTCACCCTCCGTGGTTTGTTTTAAGCAAATTAATTAATAATATGTTAGATACCATGCATTAATAAATCATATATGACATTTATAAGTGATGCAGGTTTATACACTAATGTTTATTCACCAGTACAACAGAAAAATTGCTTTTGCCATCATTCATTTCGTAATTGTTTAAGGTTGGCTTCTTCCGTATTTAGTTTCCCACTTGAATGCGTGATATGTCATAGTAACAAATGCCTGACTCAGAGGTATGAGCTTCCCAGGTGCACTTGAAGGCAGCATATGATTCACTACGTTGTGAGCCATCACGTTATAATCTAGCTGTAGCAAACGTGCGCGAGTGACGAGCGTCCCCACGCCAGAATGTGCTTCAGCCGGGATAAGATTCTATCTCTTCCCCGGTCACTTCACGCAACTCAGATATGCGGCGCTGAACTGCACAGAGAAATGCCAGTTTCTGAGTTTATTTTTATAACCCGCTTCCTTATTATTTGAACTTTAATAAAGGATGCTTTAAAGATATAACGCCAGGGTGTTTCATTGCGAAATGGAATGCGGCACCATAATCGTTTTATCTCGATTATCTTGTTTTCATAATCGTTGGAAGCCAAAATCGTAATTCAATATAAAATTCAATTAACTGCCCAGCCCTACTTATAACTAGAGAGTTGGGTGGCCCATGGCTGATGTGATGCCGATATATAATATACATATTATATTAGATTAATTTATTAGACTCCTGAATTATACTTTTGTGTCCTTTTGAAGCTTGAAGAGGTGGTCACCAGAAACTGCCATTATATAAAATCACTGAGAAAATTGTTTGTGTTAAGAAAAGAAGAAAGTCATATAGGGTAATAACAACACAGGGGTGAGTAAACAATGACAGAATTTTCATTTGTGGGTGAACTAATCCTTTAAACAAACATATTTACAATACTATGATATTCTGAACAATGTTTTTAAAGGAATATTCCGGGTTCAATACAAGTTAAGCTCAATCAACAGCATTTGATGCATAATGTTGATTACCACAAAAAGTTATTTAGACTCGTCCCTTCACTTCTTTAAAAAAAGCAAAACTCGAGGTTACAGTGAGGCACTTACAATGGAAGTGAATGGGGCCAATTTTTGGATGGTTTAAAGACAAAATGTGAAGATTGTAATTTTATTCTTCTGTTAAAACATGTGTATTATTATTATTTAAGCTGTAGCGTAGTTTAAATCATTGTTTTGACAGTCGCTTTAAGGTTTTAGGGTTTACGGTGTTTCATGGTCATGACAACAAAGTTGTAAAATTTGATATAAATTTAAAAAGAAATGGTTTTTAAGGGCTTTTATCACATAAAATCATTTTAGCCCACATGTTGTTTTCGTCTTGTGGCTATACTTTTGAAACTGTGTGTATTTTTATGTTTATGGATTGGCCACATTCACTTCTATTGTAAGTGCCTCACTAGAACCTCAATTTTTGCTTTTTTTTTTAAGAAAAGGATGGACAAGTCAAAATGTATTTTTGTGGTAATCAACATTATGCCACAAATGCTGTCTGAGCTTAACTTGTATTGAACCCGGATTATTCCTTTTATAGGCCTATTCATATTCGAAATTCCCTAAAAATAGTTCCATTATCCATTTACTAACCTGTCGGTAGAATTTTAAACAAGTGCAATGAGCCTTATATTAATCGGCCAAGCAGTTAATGGCGATAACAATCTCTGAATGGCCAAATATCGGTAGATTTAACGGCCTCAGTGACATATTGCTCCATCATAACTCTATGGAAATGCCTAAAATAATGGAAAAGTTAAAAGTAACCAATTAACAATTAATAGGCTTATTAATAGTCAAACTATTCAACGGCAAAATGACAAAACCCGCTCAATCAGATATTTCAAGAGAAGGATTTTAAAGGTTTGGCTAGCCTAACTCCAACTACTTCAACTGTTTTTGATAAACAATTATTAATTATGAAATAGCATTATGTTTGAAACATCTTGAGGTAACGTCACCTGCGCGCGCCTAGAAGTCTAGCTCTTGTCTCGAATGAGTGCGCACGTGCAGTGCTTGAGGAAAGCACGTGTGGTTATATTCTCTTGGGGAAAAGCGCAAATCTACGCGCGCTCAGTAACCAAATTGCCTATTTTACCTATGTAAACCACCGGAAGCGTGTCTTATTCGGCATAGTAATGACGTAAAGTGCAACCTGAAGAGAAAAGACCAAAACATTGATACTCTGATATAGTCAAACTGCTTGCAAATAGCTGAATGAAATAACTTACAGGTGTGACTGGAAGCCATCCTGCTCGGATGAACGGAACTGCATCTTCTTTGACTTCTTTGTAACTACTTATAACCTCTAAATCAGAGTCGTCGTCGCTGCCCGAGCTGACACAAATAATATCATCCATTATTTCGTCTCACATCATCCTATTAGTCGTGTTTGTGCTGACACAGGTCTTAATCAGGGACAAATAGTCCAGGGGAGAGCGCGATTTGCCCTATAAAGAGTACATGCAGGGTTAACTGCTATTTAGCAAGCAAAACAATAATAATTGAACATATCAGTACCGTCCATACACAAGATACATCGTGGAAAGAGTTTGCAGTCTGTTATTGTCCCGTCAGTGAGACTGCAGTCAAACAAGCCTCCACGTAAACAAAAACATGCATCACTTAAATAAATGTAATCCGTCAAATAGGTGTAAAAATGCTTTGGTTTCACTATTGAAGGGTTTGCTGATGTGACGAAAAAGGAACTTCCGCAAGTGTAATGTTTGTAATGTCAGTTTATGCGGAAGTGTGTTGGACTAAAGTGCGCTATTAAAAACCATTGTGCATCCAAATGTTTTAGTTATGTTGTATGCAACAATAGATACCCATTGAATAACATTATATCTGTACATGAGCTTGCAGTACAATAGTTTAGACAGCGTTGCACGACCAAGTGTTGTAACTGTGTATATATTGCTGATGTTTCATGAAACATGTTATTTGGCTGTGTCGAGGGCTGTTCGATTCCAGAAATTTGGGAATCGTCTCCGATTCTGATTCCTGGTTTTGGAATCGTTAGAATCGATTCCAAGAGTCGACTCCAGACCCATTTAATCGATTCTTTTTCGATTCCGAAAAAAACGCGAGGCAAAGTTAAATCTCATAATAAACAGCTCACTACAAAGCGTTCTTTGCACTGTTTATAATAGCATGAATGACATTCACTATTAATAGGTCCATTCTAAAATTAAATCAGGACCTGTATGCACATACCAAAGCGCGATGCTTCAATCCCATGAGATACATTTTAGGGAAGTTTGAGTAGATGCGCCTGTATTTCCAAGAACTGCCGAAAATAATCTTAAAAGCACCATTGAAATTGTCTGTTATCACTCATGAGTTCTTGTTTAGAAAGAGGTTTATAATAATGTACAGTAATTGTCCTCTACCTTTTGTACACTGAATAAAATGTCCAAACAATACATTTCAGTTTTATTAAAAAATCCATTGTTGTACTGGTTTATACAATAAATAACATTTTTGTTTTTGAATGATTCATTATTATTTTTTATATAATTTTAATGTAAAATTGTGTAAAATATAGGCTAATAACAAATATATATGCAAAAGGTTTTAAACACTGTAAAAATGTCGAGAACAAGTAAAGAAGTGTTAGATTCTCGCTTTAATAAGTGCAGCACAATGATCATTTAAACTTTAACATACAGATTTATTGATGTGATCTGGGAAGCTGACTCAACTCTGCCATCTTCTTGCAAACTTGTGTTGTAACATCGGGGAAGTTATTACTGTATGACAATTTACTGTCATGTTACTTGATTATTAGTTTAATCCAAAGTAACATACCTGCAGACTATCCAGGTCTGGAAAGCAGATGTGTTGAAGGGCTTGTGGGATTACTTCATACAGATGAACAAACGGAGCGGATTTGACTCGGAGTCAGATTGTTGATCATTAAGATGCAGTCATTTTATAATCATTTTGTAAATTGTATTAGTGCTGTTAGGCGTCTAAAATGTGTAGTAGTTCAGTGGTCGAGGAAATAAACAGTCCGAAAATATCAACCGGTTTCCCCGGAAGGAATCGACTTCAGCTTTGGAGTCGTATTCCAACGTTTCGAATCGATTCTTGATTCCCAACGCCTCAGAATTGAGGAATCGATTCTTTTTGGAATCGATTCCCAGCCTTAGCTGTCAGTGGTAGAGCGCATGTTTAGCATGAGGTCCCAGGTTCAATCACCGGTCTCTCCACTTTTTCCGTGTTTGTTCTGACTCATTTGTAGTTTGGTATGTCGTTGTAAAATATTTGTGGGTCAGTGACAGAACGCGCTTTGTTTGTCCAGATCTACTAAAACATACATATAAGTGTAATTCACACAAAACAATAAAAACAAAGTTTCATTAAAAGCTTATATTCTTGAAAAAAAGATATGTTGGCAAGAGTGGTGCAGAATTATTTTTTATTATTATTTCTTTTAAAAAAAATAAGCAGTGAAACAATAAAAAAATAAAAAATATGATTAATAATTGAAAATCTTTGTCCACAAAATTGAAGTCATGTTGTGTAACCAACATTAATTAATTTTAATTAATTTATCACACATTTGCACATACACAGTGAAATTCTTTTTTTTTTTTTTTTTTTTTCTTCATATATCCCAGCTAATATCCCAGATAGGGTCAAGGGCCTTGCTCAAGGGCCCAACAGTGGCATCTTGGCAGTGCTGGGGCTTAAATCCCCAATCTTCTGGTCAGTAGCCCAGAGCCTTAACCACTGAGCCACCACTGCTGTTTGTGAAGTTTAAAATTAAAATTATTTTAGTTCAGGTCATATGGTGAGACCCTGAGAAAACTTCTTGATATTCTTGACTCAAAAATAAATTATGCATATTGGGAAAAAAATAAAAAATAAAATAAAAAAAATACCTTGAAAAAATATGTTTGAAAACCTTTTTAAAATTAATGATTGAGTTGGGTACATTCTCATGTATTTAAGGTACAAGAAAGGTATTCTAAAACCTTCTACTTGATGGTTGCATGACAACATTTTTAGAGTCATTAAATATATACAGTTGTGCTCAAAAGTTTGCATACCCTTGGAGAATTGGTAATATATGTACCATTTTTAAAGAAAACATGAGTGAGCAGGCAAAACACATTTCTTTTATTTCTTATGGGATTCATATTCAACTGTAGGTTATAACAGAATGGCACAATCATAAAACATGGCAACAAAGAAAAAGTTAAATGACCCCTGTTCAAAAGTCTTCACACCCTTAGTTCTTCATACTGTGTATTGCCCCCTTTAGCATCAATGACAGCGTGCAGTCTTTTGTAATAGTTGTTTATGAGGCCCCAAATTCTTGCAGGTGGTATAGCTGCCCATTCGTCTTGGCAAAATGCCTCCAGGTCATGCAAAGTCTTTGGTCGTCTTGCATGAACCACACGTTTGAGTGGCTCGATGATATTAAGGTCAGGAGACTGTGATGGCCACTCCAGAACCTTCACCTTTTCTGCTGTAACCACTGGAGGGTCAACTTGGCCTTGTGCTTAGGGTCATTGGCGTGCTGGAAAGTCCAAGTGCGTCCCATGCGCAGCTTTCGTGCAGAAGAATACAAATTGTCTGCCAGTATTTCCTGATAACATGCTGCATTCATCTTGCCATCAATTTTCACAAGATTCCCCGTTCATTTAGAGCTCATACACCCCCAAAACATCAGTGAGCCACCACCATGCTTGGTGGCATATTGTAACCGGGCTTTTTTGTGGCACTGGCGCAGTAAAGGCTTCTTTCTGGCAACTCAACCATGCAGCTCATTTTTGTTCAAGTATCGTCGTATTGTGCTCCTTGAAACAACCACACCGTCTTTTTCCAGAGCAGCCTGTATTTCTCCTGAGGTTACCTGTGGGTTTTTCTTTGTATCCCGAACAATTCTTCTGGCAGTTGTGGCTGAAATCTTTCTTGGTCTACCTGACCTTGGCTTGGTATCAAGAGATCCCTGAATTTTCCACTTGAAAAATTGAAAAGTATTGATTGGCATTTTCAAGGCTTTGGATATCTTTTTAATATCCTTTTCCATCTTTATAGATGATGGAAAAGGATGACCACTGTCATCGGCCTCATCCGAGATGACGATGAGTCTGCATACAGAAGGGAGGTTGAACAGCTGGCTGTCTGGTGCAGTCAAAACAACCTTGAGCTGAACATGCTCAAAACGGTGGAGATGACTGTGGACTTTAGGAGGAAAATCCCAACACTGACCTCCCTCACCATTTTAAACAGCACTGTGGCAGCAGTGAAGGGACTGAATGACTCATTCAGGTTCCTGGGCACTACCATCTCACAGGACCTGAAGTGGGAGACACACATTGACTCCACTGTGAAAAAGGCCCAGCAGAGGTTGTACTTCCTTTGCCAGCTGAGGAAATTCAACCTGCCACAGGCACTGCTGATAAAGTTCTACTCAGCGGTCACTGAGTCTGTCCTCTGCACTTTAATAACTGTCTGGTTTGGTTCAGCTACGAAATCAGACATCAGAAGACTACAAAGGACAGTTCGGACTGCTGAGAGGATTATTAGGATTATTGGTTGCCCCCTGCCCCCCCCCCCCCCCCTTCAAGAACTATACACTTCCAGAGTGAGGAAAAAGGCTGGAAAAATCACTCTGGACCCCACTCACCCTGCCCATTACATTTTTGAACTGTTGCCTTCTGGCCGACACTTCAGAGCTCTGAGCAGCAGAACCGTCAGGCACAGGAACAGTTTTTTCCCTCAGGCTATCCATCTCATGAACAGTTAAATTGCCCCATTGAGCAATAACTATGTGCAATACACAGTTTAGCCTTTTTTATATTTATCCAACACATCCAACCTCTTCTGCCATTTCATCCTCTGAAAAAAAACAAAAAAACATTTGCACTGTACATAACAGATTTGTATTTACACTGTACATAACAGATTTGTATTAGATTTGCACTACCATGTGTATGTGTTTGTATGTATGTGTGTCTGTACGTATGTGTATAATTAGTTTTTATTTTTTATTTTTTATTATTATCTATGTCTTGCTGCTGTTTTTGTATGGTTGTACACTGGAAGCTCCTGTCACCAAGACAAAATCCTTGTATGTGTAAGCATACTTGGCAATAAAGCTCATTCTGATTCTGATTCTGATAAAGTTCCATTACCTTGTTACGCAGGTCTTTTGACAGTTCTTTTCTGCTCCCCATGGCTCAGTATCTAGCCTGCTCAGTGCATCCACGTGAGAGCTAACAAACTCATTGACTATTTATACACAGACACTAATTACAATTAAAAAGCCACCGGTGTGGGAAATTAACCTTTAATTGCCATTTAAACCTGTGTGTGTCACCTTGTGTGTCTCTAACAAGGCCAAATATTCAAGGGTATGTAAACTTTTGATCAGGGCCATTTGAGTGATTTTCGTTATCATTATGATTTAAAAAGGAGCCAAACAACTATGTGATAATAAATGGTTTCATATGATTAATATTCTTAAATAAAAGACAGTTTTTTTGCATGATCAGTCATATTTTCAAAATCAATGCCAAAATTTCACAATTTCTGCCAGGTTATGCAAACTTTTGAGCACAACTGTCTATATATATATATATATATATATATATATATATATATATATATATATATATATATATATATCTACCAGCATTTCTTCTTCTTTTTTTATTCTGATTTTTATCACCTGGGACAACCTTATTTGTCAGTCACCCATGGGTGCATTTAAATGCATTTAAAACATATGTGTCAAGTTAGAAGAAAAGTAGTTTGTGTCCATGCTGGTTAAAAAATAAATAAATAGATAGATAGATAGATAGATAGATAGATAGATAGATAGATAGATAGACAGATAGATATCTGTCTGTCTGTCTGTCTGTCTGTCTGTCTCCTATCATCTATCTATCTATCTATCTATCTATCTATCTATCTGTCTGTCTATCTGCCTGTCTATCTATCTGTCTGTCTGTCTGTCTCCTATCTATCTATCTATCTATCTATCTATCTATCTATCTATCTATCTGTCTGTCTGTCTGTCTGTCTATCTATCCATCTGTCTGTCTCCTATCTATCTATCTATCTATCTATCTATCTATCTATCTATCTATCTTTCTGCCTGTCTGTCTGTCTGTTGATTCAATCCAATTATGTATTTCTGCCTGAACAGAAGGAAGAGTGACGCACTGGAATTTGTGTTATTAGTCAAAGGTGGTCATAGCGCCCGCCCCTTATGTGAGCAATGCTGAGACATGGCTTTGGTGTACAGTGAATATCTGTATTGCTGAGGCCCTCAAAGGCAATCTCAGTTGTTCTGGAGACAAGGAAGTCCACTTGAACTTTTGTGGCTCTTATTCACTCTCTGTCTAACACACACACATCCATTCACAAATAAACTTCCTGCCTTGTGCATCATTCTAAAAATACAGTGAACACTACCCACTCTAGTCCGCACACTTTGACCTATCCCATTCGTGTGGGTCAAAATCATCACCAGGACAACAAGGCAACAATGCACCCTTGAGCCTAAGCTGTTCTCTGGATAATGGGGACTATTAGCTGAAAAATCACTAGAATACAGCATTTTAAAACTATTGGAGTGTAATATGTCAGTAAGATCAAGCATCCAGGTGATAAAAAATTCTGTCCCTTTGGGTTTCCCTTGGACAGGTTGTACTCTGAGAAGTTTAACAGATCAGGGAGGTCAAGTTACACTATAAACATTAAGCACATGCCTCAGTTGCCCTTCTAAGTATGCTTTTCTAATCCAGCCATTTCCCTGGGACTCACTCAGTGTTATCCAGCGAGAAAGACAGATTGCCTCTCTGGAAATGTGATTTCTATGTTTTGCTCTCTTGTCACTTCACTTATTAACTTAAGAACCCTTTGCACGAATATTCCAATCTTTACATTTTAAATCTTCAACACTTTTGATTTCACTAGAAATAACAAATGTATGATAACTCAAAGTAAACATGCAGCTAAATGTTTAATTTTTAAAATAAGGATGGAATAGTCACAGAGAGGTAAGCATCTCACAGTGATATATGGCATAAGAGCTCAAACAGCAATTATGTATTTAGCTAGATCTGTTCAAATCTTCAGGTTTTTTTATTTTTTTATTTTATCCTTTCATTAAGAGGATTTAATCCAAATGTATCCACTCATTGCAACAACACACAAGCCAACAAAAGATATAAAGTGAAACACTAATCCAGCAGTAGATTTTGGTTTCACATTAAAAGATCCATATATAAATGTAATGCGTGTTCAGTATCACATTAATGCTTTATCCTTTGTTCGTTGAAGTCTTTGAAATGTTTTGGACTGTTTGAAAGTGTAGTATGGTAAATTGGCAGAGAGCGGGACATGTGTAGGTCTACATGTAAACATGGTCACTAAACCTGCTCACTGGATATTAAGAGGCTTTTTCACACTGGCGTCTTCCAAACACAGAGAGTGATGCATTTAGCAGGGGCGGGTGGGTACGTTATTCAGGGGGCATTAGGAGCCCATTGTGCGAGCGCAGAGGCTGAAGGAGAGGGAGGGGGTCAGGGGTTGAAGAGATGAGAGGAACACATCAGTTCAGGGACAGAGAAGGAGGGAAAGCAGCACGACAGAGCAAGTAAATTGTGCAAAGTGGAGAGAGATAAAAGTTGCTTGAACGCGAAGAAGGTAAACAAGTCTTATTTACCACTGATTTGAATCAGATCATTCCTTTATTTACCATACTCCTGCTTTGAAAACTATTTGAACTTTTATCAGTGCTTTTGAAAGAGAAACAAGTAATTAAAATCATGTATGATTTGATCTGTCTTAAAGAAAAATATCACTTAAGGACAGTTACTGAAGGAAAACCTTTGGATGGTTTGCAAGGAAATGTTTTAGGTTACAAACTGGTAATTACAAGAGTATTAAGCTATAAATGTGGTTTAGGAGGATATTTCTAGTGTCCCCATAATTCAGATCACTTATTAAACATACTAAACGATGTTTTATTAAAAATGTAAAAATGCGGAATTTGTTTTGTGAGGGTTAGGTTTAGGGGTAGGGTTAGGGTAAGGGGATAGAATCTATAGTTCGGAAAATATAAAAATCATTATGTCTATGAAGAGGATAGCCGTACCAACATGTGTGTGTGTGTGTGTGTGTGTGTGTGTGTGTGTGTTTCGATTGTTACTGAAATGGTCCTGTTATTTTGGGAGGAGGTAGAGAGATTCAATTGTACATGCACAGACCTTTAATGGCAACGCTGAGTCCATTGTGTAAATTAAACCAACTTTGATTGCATATTTCATTTATGCAAGTTCTCCCCTATGACTTGGTCAGGGTCTTATTTCTCAGACCCATACATGCTTTCAAGCATGCGTAGGCTATGTGTCTCTTCCCATTTCCTTATTCATTCTCGTCACTCTTCTTTCTTTCTTACACTGTCCTCTGTCCTTGTCCCTTAAGGGTCGTAGCATTTTACTTTAATTCCATTATTCCATTACTCTTTCTTTGCATGCACCATTCCTCCCCTTTTTATCTTTAGCTCCTGCAACCTGCTGCCTCCCACATTGTCCCCCCTTGCTCATTTCTTTAATGAAACGACACTTGCTAATTTAATTACTGTAAAGCCTCACATCCTACATGGATGCCCTGTGCTCCTCCTCTTTTACATTCCCCTTAAAATGAACACATAAAACCTCAGAAGCCTTTTCATCCTTCTCTCTTTGACACAAGCCATCTGCAATTCAATCATGCATCTATTCAACCAAACCTGTCATCATAGTACATTTTGTAGGCAGAAAAATGTTTAAAAGTACTTAAGCTTATGCTCAAAACATCACATTTGTGTTGTGAGAACAAATTCTAGCAATTTGGCTAATTTGGCAACTTTTGTGCTTCATTAGTCCTTATAAAAGTGTGATATGATATAACAGTAAATATTATATATATATATATATATATATGTATAAAGCTTTATTTTTGCCTACAATTTTCGTTATAATGTGTTATAATAGTTATAATATATATATATATATATATATATATATATATATATATATATATATATATATATATATATATATATACATACACTGTATGTATTAATACAGAAAATTATAACTAATATTGTAGGCAAAAAAAAGTTTTAAAGTACTAAAGCTTATGCTTATATATATATATATAGAGAGAGAGAGAGAGAGAGATGCTTAACCCTATGTATCTTTTCATGTATAATACTGCAAAGTTATTAATAATGATATATTATATGTTATATTCACTGCTATGTCATAACACATTTGTTATTTATAAGGACTGATAAAGCACAAAAATTTGGCACAATGTTGGTCGCCAGATTGCTGCAATTTATTTTTTTTATTTTTTTTATTTTTCATTAGCAAGAAAATTAAAAAATGTAAACAAATAATAGGGTTTGACTTGCATATCTACTATACAGTATGTCGATACAACACAATCTTTTATGGATGCTGTGTTATTATCACTAAAGGAGCTCTAAATTGTGAATTTACAGTGCTGGTATGAACCCCCCAATTCCTCAACACTCAAGGGAGGCCACTATCTCAGATTCAGCAAAGATGACATCATTGAAATCACTTCTGGACTGAGGGGGATTGACATTTATTAATCTATTTTCAGAGATATAGTTTAAGTAAGCAGATGATACATGCACTCTCCATATGATGGCGATGTTTTGGACAGCAGTTGTCTTCTACATATGTGGACATACAGTGGAAGTTTCTGGAACAGCTGGTAAAGATGCACTGCCAGCCAGTTTGGCCAGTACAGTGATGTCTACTGCTTTACCCACTGTCACACCCACAGAAGATGAGAGCAGTAAACTTGTGGTGAGAACAAATGTTTCAATGTGAAGTTTAAATTATTCAACATCAACTTCGAGTTGGAAAATAATTTTAATGTTGCAAAATTCCATTTAAATTCAACATGAAATCAAAATGGACCCTATTTACTTTCCTCTTGTAATACATGTTCCTGGTCTTATTGTGCATGATTCATCTGTGCATGTTATTCCAAATAAAACAAATGTTTGTTTTTTGTTATCTTTTATCAAAATATGAAATAACTTTTCTTTGCAGCTGATATCACAAACTTACTTTTTAACCTGTGAATGACGTTTCATGCTGACTTTAAGAGAACTGAATAGAATATTCTGAATATAAAAATATTTACGAGTTATGGACCTATTCTTTGCCTTCATAAAAAAGTTATGAATATTCTTTAATATTCATGCTGCAAGAAGGTCCTCCTTCTTTCTTTTTATACTCATTTATGACCCTGCAGTGCATAAATAATGCAGTGTTTAAAAAGCTTAAATTTCTTCACATTTTCATGGTTTTATGCTATTCCTGTTTGACAGGACTGGCTCACAAAGTATGGATACCTCCCACCCCCTGATCCCTCTACAGGTCAGTTACAGGCCTGGACAGCTGTCACTCAAGCAGTGAAGAAAATGCAGAAGTTTGCTGGCTTGGAAGACACTGGTGTCTTAAGTATGAAAAACAATGTTTCCCGCACTCTTTTTTCCTTCTCACTATAAATCTCAGCAGGGGTGTTGTCAGAGCCCATGATGAGAGGGTCCCACTAAGATCTTCTATGTTATAGCCTACTCATTGGACTCATGGGAATGGGGGCCCAACAATACAATTTTGAGAGTGATGCAATAAAATGCATCACTCTCAATCTCGGTTAATGTTTTTTCTCCTATCCCAGCCTAAAATGTTGAGACAACAATAAGTAAGCCATTTATAGGTTAATACAAGCGAATTGATTTAAGTGTCTCTGTGGCGCTATTTAAATGTTGCTCTGTTTGTTTGAGCATCCCGACCAGCCCGACACAGCAACATTGGCTCAACCAATGGCGTGAGTTTGGTGCAGGACAATTTGTTTGTCCAATCAATGCCAGATGGGGGAAGTGTTCGGGAAAAAGATATTATACACTTCACTTTTAACACATTTACTGTTCCTTCCTTTTCCCCCTCCTTTTCCTCTCAAAGATGAAGAGACTCTTCAACTGATGCAGACACCCCGCTGTTCACTGCCGGATTATAAAGACCAAACCATTCTGTCATCAACGCTACACAGTGAAATGCAAAATCAGAGGATGAAAAGGGCTGTGTCTACCTGGGCAAGGCGAAATATCAACTGGAGGTCAGACTGATATTATAAGCCACCACCACCACCATTTGGGAAACCTGAATGGAATAGTTTACAAATGGAAGCACATTTACGAAGACATTTTTCTTTATTTGTCATTAGGAATTAAAATTTATGATCATCAAACAAGGTTACAAGTGTTATCATGTTCCAGTTCTTAGTCTAAAAGTATTAGTTCACCCAAAAATGATAATTCTCTCATAATTTACTCACCTTTAACCTGTTGATGCGCATGCCCCCCAGAACAGATGTCACTTTGCTTAAATTAGTTCACATATACTATATAGTCTAGTCAAAAAAAGAGTTAATAATGTTGACACATTATAAAGATGTATAATTTGTCAACATTATGAACAATTTTGAACAGTACACTATATGGCAAATGTGAACTAATTTAAAAAAAACTGTGTCAAAGTAAAGTCAAACCCATGGGTGGGGTCAATGAGCATCAACAGGTTAAGCCATCCCAGATTTGTATGTCTTTCCTTCTTCAGCAGAACTGAAATGGAGATTTTTATGTTTGTCCATACAATGAAAACCTGCAATGAATGGGTGCCGTGAGGCTGCTGGCTGTTTGACGGTCCAAAATCATATTTAAGCAGCATAAAAGTAATCCACACGACTCCAGTTAATCAATGAATGTCTTCAGAAGCAAATCAATAAGTTTGTGTAAGAAACAAATCAATAATTAAAACGTTTTTAACTTTAAATCGTTGCTTCTGCCAGCGCTGTATTGGTATTTGAAATGACCTAACTCTTGCTCTGTTGTATACAAAGTGCTGATTTCCAACTTCTCCCGTGAGCGTGCCATTGTGCTTAAAATAAAATACATTTGTAATTATCTATTTATTTTTTACACAAACCTATCGATTTGCTTCTGAAGACATTCATTGATTAACTGGAGTCGTGTGGATTACTTTTATGCTGCCTAAATATGACTTTGGACCATCAAACCGTCAGCAGCCTCACGGCACCCATTCAATTGCATGTTTTCATTGTATGGACAAACAGAGCTGAAATGTGCTTATAAAAATCTCCATTTCAGTTCTGCTGAAGAAGGAAAGACATACAAATCTGGGATGGCTTAAAGGTGAGTCAGTCATGAGAGAATTTACATTTTTGGGTGAACTATTCCTTTAACTGTCTAATTCTTTGTTTTCCTCAGGCTGCGGTTTTACCCAGCATCTTCTAAACTATCCAGAGAAACGATTCGCTCCCTTGTGTACTATGCACTCCGAGTGTGGGCCAATCCAACATTACTTGAGTTCCATGAGGTTGTTGCTAATTTTTTTAATCACCTTCACAATGTGCTCATGTTTACCACACAGTAAAAATGGTCACCTGCAATTACTATCAAGCTAATTTTCTACCTGGTCTAACCTTTTAAATTAGTTTTGTTAGTGTAACCTAATGTGGACAAGTTGATTCAGACATGTTAAAGGAATATTGTGGGTTCAATAAAATCGTCATAGCAACGAAGATGTAAAATTGGCTATAGCTTTACACATAAAAGGTTAGTAAGCGATTTTATCATGCTGAAATCATGTTAACGCACATATTGCTTACGTCTTGTGGTTATACTTTTGAAAAAGTGTGTATTTTAACGTAAAAAATTAGCCCCGTTCACTTCCATTGTAAATGCCTCACTGTAATCTCAATTTTTGCTTTTTTAAAAGAAAACGAGGGACGAGTCAAAATTATTTTTTGTGGTAATCAGCATTATGCCACAAATGCTGCTGATTGAGCTTAATTTGTATTGAACCTTTAATATTCTTTTAAATACTATTTTTGACTTGCATCAAACTATTAATGTAGATGTCACCACATGAAGCACATTTTAGGTTAATAATTAATAATTTTTTCCAGAGTATAAATTTATTGGTATCATTTTACTTTAAGGTTTTATATGTTAACATTAGTTAACCCGTTAGGTATCATGAACTAACAACAAACAATATTTTTACAGCATTTATTCATCTTTGTTAATGTTTATTGATAAATATACTACACTGTACCACTTTTAATTGTAAAATTTTTTTATTATATGTTGAAATTAACATTAAGCAAGATTAATAAACACAGTAAAAGTATTGTTCATTGTTAATGATAACTATTGCGTTAACTACTGTTAGCATACTGTACAAAACCTTATTGTAAAGTGTTACCAAATAATGATAGCAGAGTCAGTTAATCTCTGTTCATTTAATGCCTAAATACACTATCAAAGCTTTAGTTAGGTGTCAGATGTTGTTGCATCCACAATAGGTGAGAGGACCAGAGGGGACGGATCTCCAAATAGATTTCTTGCATGGTCCCCATGGAGATGGATATCCCTTTGATGGGCCAGGTGGATCTGTTGGCCATGCCTTCTTTCCATCAGACCCAGACAGGGCAGGTGGAGTGCACCTGGATGCAGAAGAGGAATGGGCCTTCAGACAACCAGGTAATTACTCGTAGGTAAGGAAAAATATACAGTGGCAAGAAAAAGTATGTGAACCCTTTGGAATTACCTGCATTTATGTATAAATTTGTCTTAAAATCTGGTTTGATCTTTATCTAATTTACAATAATGAACAAACACAATCTGTTTTAACTGATACACACAAATTATTGTATTGTTCTTGTACTTATCGAATACTTCATTCAAACGTTCACAGTGTAGGTTGGAAAAAGTATGTGAACCCCATAGGCTAATGATGACAACAAAAACTAATTAGTCAGGAGTTGGCAAACCTGGCATCAAATTAATGAAACGAGATTGGAGGTGTGGGTTAGAGCTACTTTGACTTATAAAAAGCATCCAAACCGTTTTAGCTTGCTATTCACACGAAGCATCTGCTGATGTGGACCATGCCTTGCAAAAAAGAGATCTCAAAAGACCTACGATCAAGAATTGTTGCTTTGCATAAAGCTGGAAAGGGTTACAAAGTTATCTCGAAGAGCTTAGATATTCATCTGTCCACAGTAAGACAAACTGTCTATAAATGGAGATGATTTAGTACTGTGGCTACTCTCCCTAGAAGTGTCTGTCCAGCCAAGATGACTAAAAGGGCAAAATGCAGAATGCTCAATGAGGTAAAAAAAAAAAAAAAAAAGGGGCACCGCATACCAACATGAAAACATCATTCTAATGGTGAAATACGGTGGAGGGAGCATCATGATTTGGGGCTGCTTTACTGCTTCGGGGCCTGGACCTCTTGCCATCATTGAGGGAAAAATTAATTCCCAAGTTTTTTATATACTTTTTCTTGCCACTGAGGGAGTCATAATCGCATGGCGATCAGGCTGACTGTACATTATTCCACTTATTACATGGCAACTTACTAAATAAATAATAAATGGACATGAAATATTGAATTGCGTTGAAATTGCATTTATTATGTAAGAAGAAAGATACATAACACAGCAATGTAGGAAATCGATTACTTAGGACAACAGTCAATCATACAGTTTAGCAGTCATTATGCAAAAATATTTATCAGCAGAATACTGCGACTGACCAGTCAGAGTCAAGTAAAGAGCCTTGTAATAAAGATACTGTAGATTGTCAAGTGAACACATTTGGTTAATTCAACGTGCACATTTGCACACAGCAACGGATGGTACAGATCTGTTCACAGTTCTAGTACATGAGCTAGGCCACGCCCTCGGATTGACCCATTCATCAGTGCGACAATCTGTAATGCGTCCATACTACCAGGGGCCCCTGGGAGACCCACTACACTTCAGCCTGGGCCATCACGACCTTCAGCACATCACAGCCCTTTATGGTAACTCTCATTTATTATCTTCATTGCATTCTCTGATTGTCAAGTAACAGAAAATGTAACTCATGGAATTCATGATGATAACATTTTAGCAGAAATTACACTAACTTAATGTTCCTTTTTATGAAACCAGACTCAAAGAATGTATTCTGTGTGTACATATGTCTGTTAATAAATTCAGGTAAGAGCGGTAACCATATTCCAACTGACAGACCTCTTCTTGTAACGGATCCTCAACTCCGACACCGACATGGAGACATACACAGCCTAAAACACACACACAGTCATTTGGACAGGTAGGAGGACACTCATCAAGTAATCATTAAACCAAAATTGACCTTTATTTGCTTTCATACACTCTTGGTCTTATTGTACAAGATTCATCAGTGCATGCTATTCCAAAGACAACATTTTTTATCTTCAAATCAAAGAGTAATAACTTGATTGTGCATATTTGAATATCTTGGAGAATTTAGTTTGCTACTTGTTTTTTAACTCTTTTTGTTCAAACTAATTTCAAGTTATTCAAAATCATTTTAATTAATAGAAAAACATTTTGAACTGTCTCTCTTTCTTTGTCTTAATCAAGTCCTGTGGATCGCTGTAACACTAGTTTTGATGCAGTTGCCAAGATTCGAGGAGAGATCTTCTTCTTCAAAGGTATTTGAAGTGTCTAAATAATTTAGGGTAATTTAATGCTACAGCCTGGTTCCAATAGTACAAATCCCATTTATTGTTTCCTTAAAGGAACTGATTATTAACGATAATGGTAACACTTTACAATAAGGTTCCATTCGTTAACATTAGTTAATACATTAGATATCATGAACTAACAATGAACAATATAGTATTTTTTACAGTATTTATTCATCTTTGTTAATGTTAGTTAATAAAAATACAACTGTTCATTGTTAGTTCATTTTAGTTCATAGTGCATTAACTAAATTTAACATATACAACCTTGATTTACATTTTTTTTTTTTTACTATATGTTGAACTTAACATTAACCAAGATCGCTGTTAAAGTATTGTTCATTGTTAGTTCATGTTAACTAATGGAATCATATTGTAAAGTGTTATCACGATAACTTTTAAAGACGAAACCTTTAGAGACAGACCAACCATGAACCTCGGGGGTAAATCAATGGAATATTCTTCTGCTGACAGCAACAGTTTGCATTATTCCAACTTTTTTTTTAAGTTGCATTTTATAGTAGAATTCCTGATTCCTGAGAACTACACTACACATGAAAGAAAAATGCACCAATCAGAGAGTCACGGCAAACAAAACGCGGCAAAAGAGCTCTGCAGCGACCGCCCACTTGGCACAACCGAGTTGGTCTTCCTACGCTCTCAAACTACTTAAATATTTGCACATGTCTGAATAAGTTGCAATAAACAGAAAATATATTTACATATATTCATTTGGCAGATGCTTTTATCCAAAGTGACATACAAATGAGGAATAATACATCATAACCGATTCAGGATACAGTGGTACAAAAATGTATTGTTTCTATACTTATAATTTACAACTTCATATCAATTTATATTAAAATTTTTCCATCATTTTTAATTCAGTTAGGTCATTGTGGTTAGAATTGTACTTTACTCCATTAAAGATGTTAGAAGGCACAGTCTTGTACCTATTTCTTTTTGTCTGCTTTTCACATACATTTTTGCAATTTTGTGATTCACGTCGGACCTGGTTGGTTTGGTTCATGACTTAAAACACTTTTATGAAGTACACTTCTATCCAAGTATTTTCATCTTCCTTGTCCTGGATGAGTCCTTTCATTCATCCAGTGTTGAACTATACCGTCAGTAGAGTAATTTCATCATAATTTCACACAATTTTATTTCTCTCACTGATTTTGCAGGGCAGCATATGTGGCGAGTGAGCAGAGGTGGTCTCGTTTCAATCAGGGCTGTTACTGTTCAGAGGCTTTGGTCAGCTCTTCCCTCTTCCCTGCCTCCACTGCGAGCTGTTCTGGAGAGACACACGGATCATGCTATCATCTTTATCAGTGGTCAGACTTAAAGCATCTCAAACCCATTTTTATGCTGATTTTACGCATGTTATGTTTTCATCAGTTCCACCATTGCATGGTTTGCATTGTACATGTGTGCAGGTTCCCAGGTTTGGCTGTTCAAGGATCTGTCACTTCAGGAGGGCTTTCCTCAGCCTTTGTCAGCTCTAGCTCCAGAACACTCAGAAGGCGGGTGGCAAGGACTGCATTGGGACCCGACACAGGGTGTGGTGTGGGGGTCTGTGAGAGAGGACCAAGAGAAAGGAGAAAGGCTAGAGGAAAGTGAAGTCTGGAGAGAGCTCATTGAAGGAGGAGTGAACGGAATCATCTTGGAGAATGACAGCGACAGAGAAAGGGGTGGAGATTTTAAGGGTGTGTTTCTGAACTCTTAACTCTGGGTTGACGTCTTCTTAAACCCCAGGATAACACCACTCTTAACCCTGTGCTAAGCAATATTTCAGGCCTACGTACATTGCGTTCATTGGTTTCTAAATTTAAAGGCGAATTATAAATTATGCTTTCAGTGAGCCCGTTTACATGCCCGCTAATAAGCTGATTACTGTTTAAAATCAGCTTATTTACATGACATTTGAAATAATCGTGTTATTCTCTGCTTTTGACGTCAAAAGAGGCATGCGCTCAACACGTGCACACATCGGATGAGTATGGTCCAAGAAAGTTATAACAAGTTAATTAGCAACAGACAACCTATCATAAACTAAAACATGCTTACCTCATTAAATATTCATGAGCTCTGTACAGTCATGAATACTTCCATGTGCTATGTTTTAAAGGTGCACTCAGTAATTTTTTCATTATTCTTTTTTTTTTAACTCCTATAGACATGAATTGTAATATGTAGGAAATCATGACCACACACATTAAAATGGAGACTTATAAAAACCTTATAAAAGCTGCCTTAATCTACATGGAGTGGGTCCGCACATGGGGGCTGCCATGTTAGAATCAAATGACCAGCCGAAAAATACTCACTTAATATCAGTAACCCTCCTGTTGTTGGACACTTTCATTCATTTATTAAAGTAATCATGGCTGATTGTGGATACTAAATTTCTACAATGGAATCTGAAAACTGAAAACTATTGATTTTAAATGATCCTGCATCCAAGCCACTAGGTGTCACTGTAACTCCAAGATGACACCAAGACAAAAATTATTGAGTGGACCTTTAACATTTTAGGGAAATGGTTAAAAATGTTGAAAAGTAACCGCAAACTCGTTCACAGTAACAGTAAAGACACGCAGAAGATTTAAGACCCCCGGAGCATTTACCCAGTGTTTACAAATCTACAGTGTTGGTTGTAATCTGATTACAGAGTAATTAATCACAGTAATCTAGTTACTTTTTGGGCTCTATTTCATGAGTGCGCTACGACTTATCCAGTTTTCATGAGAGCGCTAATTCTAAGTGCAATTTTCATGGCAGCGCAAAGCATAAATGGGCCTGGGTGGGAGGGTTTGCGCTACTGTGGGTGTAGGCACACAAACTTTGGGTGTATTGTATGTTAATGAAGTGGCGCAAAGCGCAGTTTGCTATTTTCCTGAGAAAGTAGTGGAGTACTGTTTACACTAGCCATGATTTGTGTGTCAGTAGATGAAAATGATTAATAATACTTACATTCTCTGTAATTTAACGGAGCCTACATCCATATCCTGAACCACATTTTCCTTGTGTATAAAAGGAGCGTGTCCCATTTAACAAGGACACAAAATAATGTAAATCCATATTTTTATTCTTCTAATTCATTGCATACAGCCCATTTACACTACCAACTTCTTATGAATGTGCTGTCTTTGTTTATATCGTTGGTGCTTGATAGGGAATGGACTACATAATAGGATGGAGATGGTGTTCTGTACATTCAGAAAAACATCCCTTGACTCAATTAGTGCCTTTTGCGCACAATTTCGCCAAACCCACTTGCGCCTAGACTTAGCACATGCTTGCACGAAAATACTATCACTTCATGGCCATGCCCCTTGACTTTGCACTTACGAGTTAAACCATTGCGTTGCGCTTAACGTTTGCGCGCTTAAAATAAGGCCCTTAAAGTCAAAAAGTAGTCTAATGCATTACATTTTAAATTCTTGTAATCAGTGTACAGTTACTGACTTTCAGTAAAGTTTATTACTTTTAAATACTTTACTTGGGTTACACAAATTTCTAAATATGATTATAATATATGATTATACTACTAATATTATTTACATAGAACACATGTCTGTTTGCGTTTCTGTAGCAGCTGAAGGGTGTATGCACTCTAACAAGTCATTGTAAGGGAAAGCGTGTTGCTGACTTGCATGCAACAATGAACAGAGGAAATAAAGACATCATTTTTTAATTAATTGAGTGGAAAACTAGTAAAAAGTAACTAAGTAAAGTAATTAGCAATTAGATCAATTTTTTGATGAATGAAGCAGTAAAGTAGCCTGATTACTGTTTTAGAGCAATAATTAGTATTCTCTAAATAATAATTTGTTGTGGATTACTTTTGTTGAGTAACTTACCGACACTGCAAATGAACAGTGTAAAATTTTAAAAGTAACCCCATTTGAGAACTTTTTGCCGAAATGCTGTACATAACAGTGATATGAATGTATTGTGATAGCATTTCAGAGCTCTACTGATTTTTGTTATCCTCTGTGTCAATCAGGTTTGACCTTTGTTTTCAAAGGCAGTTCCTACTGGAAATTTACTAACCCAGGCTCTGCCCCTGAAGAGGGATACCCCCGGCCTCTGGCCACTGATTGGCTGGACTGCCCTCAGCCTTCCTCTTATAGCCCTGGCGACATCTCTTTGATCTCTGACTTCGGTGGACAGGACCTTCGTGAGCAGACAGGGCAAAAAACATTCGACCAGATTAGACACAAAAACAAAATCACAGAAAGAGACAAAACCCACCACTGGGACTGTCCATGTTTAAACAGGGCAGTGACTCATACTGGACCTCTTTTACTAATGCTTGTTTTATTTCTCATCACTATGACTTGTTAATTTTCTATGCTTCTGCGTTCATGCACTCACACCCAAAGACAACTTCTGAGCTATGTTCAGAATGTAATACTACCTTACTACTGAATACTCTGCAGTATTTACTGAATACTGAATGCTATTTTTAAATGGTATTTTTAACAGAATGCATTATGCTATGCATTTTAAAACTTTCAAACAGTAATATGCTACATTGTTGTCACATGACCTCATTACATTTGCCACATAACCGCATCTTGAATGTTTGATTCAGCAATACCGTCTTGTTATTTTGCATTTTTTTTATACAACTTTGAATATAGATGTCTTCATTTGGCATACTAAAAATGTGATGTTAAGTCAAAAGCTTTACAATGTAGGATACAGTGTTTCTCACTGTGTGCTCTGTTGTATAATGCATATTTTGGCAAATGTAGTTGTTCCATGCACAGTATTTACAGTATACTATACACTGCAGAAATAGTAAGAGTATTATGGTGGTATGACATTTCAAACATCAACATGTTTCCTTGACTTTTAATCTCCAACCTAATTAATAGGTTACTAAACAGGTAATTTTTAACAAATTACATATTGTTAATGATTTACAGTTTCGTGTTTGTGTCAGCTAACTAAAGCTTATGAGAGCAGCAATACCACAATTAAATAATATTAAGTACTAGATTTTCAAAGTATAATAAGATGTTATACATGTTTTGATTATGAAGATCCAGAGAGAGTGTTATAACAAGTTTTATACAATTAATTGAAATGACCCATTGGATTCTTGGAGGAAAATTTTTTAATTCATATTTACAATTTATAAAATATTGTGAGAGTTTAGATTAATCAGGAAGTGCACATAAATGTGGCAGCTTGTCATATCACTGGCAAATTATGTTTTTGTGTGATTTTTATTATAATTATTATTATTTTTATTATTATATACTGTAACTGTGTTGTGTATGTTGTTAACTGCCAAATGAAGAGGAAAATGTAATTTAATGCAGATTTGCATCCTGTGGAAATGGCCAATCTCTTTTTAATAAATAATAAATAAGATGGAAATAAGTTTGAATGTATTTTATGGATTTTGGCCCTTATTTTGAGCTGACATACAGTTACTTTTTACTTTATTTTTATTTTTGTAATCATACACCCAAAGAAAATGCTACTTAAAAGAATAGTAAGAACATGTAATTGCATGCATTTGTTGTGTTTACCTCAGGAACTTCCACCACCACTCACTTTAGTTTACTGGCATCTGTTGCATCACTTCAGAAAAAACAAATATGCACAATGTTGCAGGCAGGTCTATATAAGGTACTTGTCTTGGAAAGGTAATGCAGCATTATCTGTAAATCTTTCTTAAGTTCTACAATGTTCAATTTGGCGGTCTTGACTGCTGTTCTCTGCATGTTTAGTTTGAGTCAGGCCACTCTGCTAGACTGCAAGGGGATCACAACACCACAAATCCTGGAAGATGACCACAAAAGCGTAAGTGTGATTTTGCAGCAAATATTCCTTCATGGTAAATAATATCTGACAAGTGTTAAGGAGAATACTCCAAGTGTTTGTATATTTCTGGTTTTGTATATCTGAATGATTGTCATTGAGTATTATTGCATTGATCTATTTTGTTAAAAACAGATCATGGGTAAATGGATCTTCCTTGAAGGCATAGCAGACCACCACTTGTTCACAAATATCTTGAAGACTGTGAACAGCTCATGGATAGAGTTTGGCAACAGCCCTCATGCAAACTCTGTAACCCTCACTCAAAAGAATATGCTGTAAGATTCTTGAACATTACGATGGTCCTTTTTGTACATGTTTAGCTTGATTTCAGTAGCTTCCTCATTATGACCAGTTATGTGTTCTTTATATTAATAAAATTAATATGGATAGTATAGCACAGATAATTTGGTCTTGGGAGAAGTTGATGAGAAATGTTTGTATCTAATTTATTGACTTTTGATGGCAAATCTGAGCACAATTTAAAACATTGTTGAGAGCTCCTTTGAAACTCTTTTTAATTTAACCTCATTGCTGTCTATGAGAAACAACTGAGATATTAAAGAGATCTTATTTGTGATTTTTCATACCTATGGACCTCCTCAGAAGTGGAAAGTGTGAGGTCAAAACAGTCAGTGCAACTCTACAAAATAGTACCATTTATGTCAGTGGTAAGTTAACCAAAAGCTTAATTATTTCAACAAAGATTCATGGGTTCTGAGCACTAATGCTTGTTATGTTTTTGTTTGGTCTATAGAAAATGACACATTAACACAGGGCAAGTTTCTGCCATCCTGTTCGGACTGTGTCACCATAACCTTTATTAGCCAATTCAATAAAACGACCATAAATTCACTCTACCTCTTCAGTAAGTTACACATTCGATAGACAAACACATACACAAATCAAGTTTTCCAACACACTAAAATGATGATAGATTGTATATGATGTTAAAATCTATTTCTCCCTTGACCCTACAGAGCGAGAGAGACACAGAACTGAGTCTGATATGGACATGTACTGGAAACAAGCGGAGTGTCTTGGATATAAAAGAGAACCCCAGTACTCCTATGATGGTGTGACAGGTCAGTGTGCATGGGTTTCAGTCTAAGGCTTTCTAGAAGTGACTGTTTTATCATGTACTGCTCAGTTTTAAAGTAAAGATCCCCAGATAAAATAAAATGTGATTGTGTATAATATTGTTGCAGTTTGAAGCTCTGTGCCTTACAGCTAAATATCAGACAATACAAATGTTGAACAATATTCAGTTAATTGTTTATATATATTTATACTATCTTATTATTATAATAATCGTATTATTATTCTCATTGCAGATCTATGTCATGAGGCCCCGGACAACTCATCTGAACAGAAGTCAAATATGGACAAGTCTAATCAATAAATAATGAACACTAGAATGTCTCTCATGATTATAAATATAGATTTGTACTAATGGAATATAACAAACACTGTGCAAGCATAAAAGTTTATACACTCAGACATGTTAATTCTAAGAGACTATATGTTTATTTACTGTGATACAGAATATGTTGTAATGACCACTTAAAGTATAATGAAGAAACATAAGGAGAATGCTTCCAATTTTACATCGTGGTTACATTTATTTCTATATGAGCATTGTTCTTTCAACCAACAATTAGTTTTGAAATAAAATATATTATGTTCACTTGGCAAGCATGCCACCATTCTTGTTTACTTTCCATGCTGATAAGTTCATGAGAAATAGGAAAGGTATATACATGGTAAACATGTCAAACTTCATCACACAAAGGTAAGAGGAAGAATTTTGCATAATTATAACACGTGGTTTGTCTGTTATACAAGGTCACTAAATAGTTGGTTCAACTCCAATCACATAAACACAAGAGAATCAAAGAAACCAGAACTACTGCAAAGACATGAAGAAGTTAATGTTATTAGTAAATACACCACTAGGAGTCACTCTTTCCACATATAATCTTTGATGGAGTTCTTCCAGTTTTTCACAATCGCTTTGGCTCAATTCTCGAATGAGAATTATTATTTTTTTCAATATATTAAGTTAAAATCTTTGAACGGTCCGTGTAACGCTTTGCGGTTGATTTTTCAGACCATACCAATCCAAAAACAGAAAAACGGGCTGAAACTTTCATTATTCCTTTTTTCCGGTTAATTTACGAATGGATAACTGGCCTTCTTCTTTTCTCCAATTTTACTTTTTCTAAAGTGTGACTTAAAAATATATATATATATTTTTTTTTAATATATGACGTCACCAATTTTCTATTTTTTATTTTTTTTATTATTTTTTTGCGTCTTGCAACAAGTTGCACTGTGGGCTGTACCATTACAGGGGGAACAGACTGCTGATTACTGCAGGGATGTTCAGGAGTAGCTTAAAAGGATGCAGGGGTGCTTATGTGTTAAGGCCTTTGTATTAAGCTTTCTTGCTAATTGATTTCTCCTACGATATTCATTCCTAACTGGAAGAAAACTGCCTCATGGTGGCTGACCGAGTAAAGAGCTCCGAATTCCGAAAATGAATGGCAAGTTCTTATAAAGTAGTTAACAGGCTACATAATAGATCCATTGTAATAAATTAATGTATTTATTTTGGAACGATAAGTGCAAAATACTTCCATAAAAAAGTATAAATGCACAAGAATAGATCCAAGAGAATAGATAAATGTGATTCCTTGTCGTGAGAGTGAAAGGAGGTTTGTCCACTCTCTCGCTATCGTCCGTGTGCCAGTAATTATCACACTGCGTGCCAGTGGTGGTACGCTTGACATCTCCGACCCCTGCATCCTTTTAAGCTACTCCTGAACATCCCTGCAGTAATAAGCAGTCTGACAATTTGCACAATAACTAAATACACAAGACTTGCTGATCAAAACTGATGAGTTGATTCTCAGTGAAACTGTCATACTCTTCACAACTTCTAAACATTCTTTCATCGTGTGAGCCATCACATGCAAAATTATCCATTCAATGATCAAAATCTGTCAGATATACAGTACATGTATATTCCATAAATATCTATGACGTGGAATGTTTGAGATGTCTGCTAAATCTCTGGCCAGACCAACAAGAGTGACAGGATGTCCACCAAGGAGATGGGAACTTGTAGTGTTACGTACTGTGAGGAGGTACAATTTATTGTTTTTTACAGAACTACCGCAGGTTTTTTCATTGTTGCAAGTTTTTTTTTTTTTTTTTTTTTTTTTTTTTTTTTGCATGGTTGTCATTTTGTGGCAATTTTCTGTTCAATATATATGACTTTACATGTAAGAAATGTGTAAAAATGGACATGAAAATGTGAATTCTTTGTTTACATTTACACATTGCTACAAAAATAAATGTACTGTATACATACAAATGTGCATATCCTTTCTCTGTGTAATACAGTACTGTACAGTATTGACTTTTCCCAGTAAACTTTTACCTACTGTTCAAATCGGTCTCTAAAAAGCTCAGTGTGATACACAATAGCATTCAGCTAGACAAAACTGACATTCTTGTATAGTACAGTAAGCAGTCAGTGTCAACAAAAATGAACTTTGTATATAACAAACATTTCCAGGGTTCTTCTAATCTTCTAAACATTTGACCAGTACAGCTTACACGATGACAACAATTTTTTTCATTTTGGCCAATTTACAAATGCCAGACACAATAACTAGGTTTTGAAGCATGAGTGAAATGTTTTGGGTGAGTTACTACGTTTTGCAGACATGCAATAGAGTTGTGATGTCCCATAAAACAGTTGTGATAATTGCACTTACAGTTTAGAGAATGTTAAACTGTTTAAAAACAATGAGCCAAAGTGATTGAGAAAAACTCTAAAATATTTAAACAACCTGACACAACAGTCATACAATAGGAGAATTCTCCCTCTCACAGCAGGTTGACATGGGACATGGTGTGAAGTCCTCTAAAAGGCTCCTAATTTATGGAAATTAAAATACATTAATTATTATTATAGTAGACTATAGATGTTTTACAGGCTGTGATTTGTATTGAACTGACTGCAAGGTAGATATATAGACAGACAGACAGACAGACAGACAGAGAGATAGACAGACAGGCAGACAGATAGATAGATAGATAGATAGATAGATAGATAGATAGATAGATAGATAGATAGATAGACAGACAGACGATGATAGATAGATAGACAGACAGACAAACAGACAGACAGATATATAGACAGACAGAGAGACAGATAGACAGACAGACAGACAGTTGAAGTTAGATAGATAGATAGATAGACAGACAGACAAACAGACACTACATGTATACCCCTGAGGATGCTTAAATCCTCAACTGATCGCGAGCTGGTTCCATTAGACTCGTACGAAAGTGCAGATGAGAAGCCTTTAGCTGATTGCGAGATTATCATTAAATCTGCCTTGGCAGTCCTAAATAGACTATCACTTGGGCGGCCGCCAAAATATCTTCAATGGGTGAACCATTGTATTGTTCTTTCCCTGCTGTCCGCAACCCAGTCCGAATAGACCTGCGACCCACCCAGTAGCGGTTCTAGCTTGTATGGCCCACTTGGACCTCCCCCCCCCCCCCCAAAGGGGGCCTGCCCTGGGAAACTGCCCACGTCCCCATGCCTAAATCTGCCACTGGGCCCACCACTGGGCTCACCAGTTGAGAAACACTGCTATAGGCTACTTGGATAGTAGCAGTGTCCTCATGAACATGCATGAGTTGGACAGGTGAGGAGGGTGGTGCTTCTGAGGGTGTGAGCGCATTGCCTGTTGTCTCAAAGTATCAACTGACTGATTACCTGTTTCGATGCGTGAGAACGAATGCAGCCAGTCTAGATTGGAGACATTTTTATGAGCGGAGACCTGACTAAACTCTGATGTCTTTAACTGTGAGCTGACAGCACGGAAAAGAAGCAGCCACTAACTTTCTACTGGTAGTTATACTTTGAGGATTTAAGCATCCTCAGGGGTATACGTGTAGTGCTCTTGTATTTCTGGGCAATGAGATGAGATGAGGGCCTGGCATGGCAAACTTATTCTCGTCTTGTTTTTTTTGGGATGCGTTTTTATGTTAACCTCCCGGCGCGCACCGCAACCAGGTGAGTGTGAGATCAGCGTATAATGGGACACTGTAGTTGGGTGTAAATGATATTAGATGTCTCTCCAAAGGTCCTCGCTGCACACTGGAGCGCGATGACGTAGTGGATATTCATTAGGATTAAATCCATGTTTTAATGGATGTAAAACGTTCGGAGCCGTGATAAACTGGATGTTTTTAATGCAAACATTTTATTAAGCGTATACATTATGTAGCGTTATGCTTAAATAAAAAGTGAGAGTGTGCAATAATGATTGTATTTCTTTAAACTTAGTTTTAAATTAGAAGTATAGCGTAGTTATAACTTTTGAGCATCGGGGATTTTAGTCTTCTATAGAATATGAATGGTTGGTGAGTATTTGGAGTGAATTTGTTTGGTATGGATGATGACTTTTATATGTTTTTATTTATTCATTTGATTCTGTTTCGAGAACATATACAGTCCTATTAACATGTCTTATACTGTGTCATGTATGTCACAGAGGGACCGACAAATATAGGCTATAGCCTTTATTTGATTCATACATTAATGATTATTACGCATCTATAACGTCTCTATAAGACAAGAGAAAAATTATACAGTTACAGATACACTGAAATATGTTTTACTCTGTGTAGAGCCGAGGAGGCCGGGGCCGGGCTGGAATGAGACACACCCGGTCCCCAATCAGCCTGATGGGGGCGCGCGAGGGATAAAGGCGGCCGGGGACGGCAGTGTCGAGGACTCTGCGACGGGAATCCCTCCTCCTCCCGGGTTTCGGCACCAGTGTAAGGGGGTTCAGTGGAAAGGAGGAGGCGAGAACTGGCTTGACAACTTAAACACTAATTTAATAAACAACTTAAAAAAACACACCCAAAACCACACAGTACAGCTGCCAGCAATTCTCTCTCTCTCGAACTGTCGCCCCCGGCCGCCTTTATCCCTCGCGCGCCCCATCAAGCTGATTGGGGACCGGTTGTGTCTTATTCTAGCCCGGCCCCGCCCTCCTCGGCTTTACACTCTGTTACACACATTAGTTGTAGAACTTGTCAAGCTTGTTGCGGGGAGTGCTGGTCTGCAAACAGATAGACAGACCTTCTAATAGAGCGGGAGGAAATTTGGGTTTCCCGTACACCAGAAAAACTGGTACTGTCGGAACGCTCAACCAAGCAGCTCTAGCACCCAACGGTCAACGGATGTAGAAAGGAAGTCCCGCCTTACAGTTAAAAGAGCCAATCACCTTTTAGATACAGACATCGCCTGTCAATCATCTCGAGAACACGCATGCGTATTAGCTATACAAGCCGGGAAAATTGCTTGTTTTTAGCGTAATATGAGGTAAAGAAACACAATTTATGATTCCAATATTATCAAATTTTATTGCTGATTTGAAATATGTCCTTTGATCGTCATCTTGAGTAGCCGTTTTTTAGATTTCGGTCTTTCCCCATTCAAGAAGATAGGAGCTGCACTGGCATGGCAGCCTCTCTGATCGTTCCATAGATGGCCGACAGTGGACTGACTTGCTAGAAAGACTTTGGTTGTAATTGGAATTTATTGAAGCAGAATTCAAATTGAAGTGCTGATGTGGCCTACTCAATTCAAATTCCAGCTGAAAGAAAGCTAGATTTAAATTGTACTTAACCATTCACCTTAGACTCACCTTACTAAGTCGGTAGATCTGCCCTAATAATAATGTGAATTATGAATGGCAAACATCGAAATATATACCATATTACATTACCCATTCAGAAATATGATATATGGCAATACGTGTTCTTGTATGGCTTTCACTTATATAAAAAGTGTCACATAGACTACTTGGACATACATATGCAACATATATTTCAAAATACCACAGTAATTGCCATTTTCAACTATGTATGAACATGTAACATTTTCCTAAATAATAGTGAACTCTGAACTATAATTTTATATAGGCTACAGTATGTCTTCATATGACCATATATAAGATTTCTGTATGGGTAGCCTACATTTCATTGCTTTTTTGTATGTATGCATTTAGGTATAAGGAGAAAAAACTATAAAGATACAGTATTGTACAAAATGAGACATGATTTTTACCTTTAGGCAGTTAACCCACTGATTGAAATTATGTTTCAGAGCGCTATAAAACAATTTGTCACAAAAAATGCTAAGTGCTGTGGGAAGGAGATCAGTGTGGAAAATTATGTCAACATATGCCAAACAACAACAAAGTGCATCAAACCAAAGAGGAACTTTTACAGCTCATCAACAGATACAGATTAATTTATAAGCAGCATGCCTAATAAATATCCAAACTTCAACCTTAAAAAATTATGAATGAAAAATAATATGGCATGTGTCTTTCACACTTGTATCAGTGTCTGTAACCAGCATGATGTTTGATTCAATTGTATGGATACCATTATATGGATAGTGTCATTGGGTGCTATGGCTAAATTTGTTCCTTCAAGTGGCTTTATAAATATCAAAATTAAGTTAAATAAATATATATAAAAAAAAGGTTTCATTGCTAAAAATGTATGGGTCCCAGCCTCCATCCACTTATATGTGTAAAGATGCGTTTAGTACGCTCCCTTTGTCACAGGCCCCAGGACAACCTCTAATGACAACCCTTGCTCTGTGGCCTCTGCACCCCCCCATTCACACACATACAAAAAATATGCAAAATTACTGGTCAGTCAAACAATACAGGTTTTTCAATGGAAGATTCTTTTATTATTACATTTGCTGAGGAAATTTGCATGAGTGGAAATTTGAATTATAACTGTGCATATAAAAGGTTTCTAAAGCGATTCCATCACACTATTCCTTACTGTTAAGTCTTATGATTGAACTTAAAGATTTTTAACGTTTATTGCGTTGCCCCATTTACTTCCATTCTAAGTGTCTTACTGTAACCGTTATTGTTGCTTTTTGGGGTTCCAGAAAACTCACCATTGCAGCTCAGTTTAGTCTATGACAGATTAATACGAGCAGAACAACGAGGGGTGGCCTTATCAGAAGAACTGCTTAAATTACTGGGTCAACTTCAAAACAGCAACAATGCTGTATTTAATCTCACATCCAACAACTCCTCAGGTGAGTCCACATGTAACACATTCTGTAATATACAGTATGTGTAATATTTTTTAATTATTCATTATTTTGATTATCTGCCTTTCAGCGATATGGCAAGAGAGGACATTTCGGCGCTTTTTGTCCACACAGCCTAATGCCCTCCTCTATTTGCCCCACCTGAAAGAGCACAAAGACAGTCTGAAACCCATCGTTCACCTGGGAAAAGGACGCACTGGAGGTTAACTTCTCTCCCTCTACTCTCTTCTCACTCATTAGATTAGATTCCTTTATTGTCATTGTAACAATATACAATGGAATTTTGTGTGGCTCAATCCAAACAGTAGTTTAAGAACAAAATACAAAATATACATAGAAAATGTGCCATTCAAGCACTATAAATACATTTAAGTACAATAAATACACAATATATATATACACATGCACTTATGTACACATATATATATTCATGTACATACATATACACATACAGCACATATACACATATACTGCGTATACATAAATCCATTATATAGACATACCCTCACATACATACATTCACCCACATACATACTTTCACTCATGTTTACATGTACATTTTCTTTATGTAATTGAGTTGAGGGAGAAAATGTACATGTATACATGAGTGAAAGTATGTATGTGGGTGAATGTACAGTACGTATGTGAGGGTATGTCTATATAATGGACATATATATTGGAATTATTATATTCTCCAGTCAAAAGTTTGTTGCATATCTCATTCTAGCACCATATAGGCTACAGACATGTGTGATACCTCAAATCAAAGCTTATTGAGGAAAATTGGGAGAAATGAACACCTGGTGTTCATTAAAATGTTTACCTGGTGGACGAACAAATGGGTACTCTGACCAGTAAGCAACCATTTAGCAATGAACTAGCAATTGCCTAACAACACCCTAGCAACCACCTACCAACAGCCATGTAAACCACAAAGAACACCCTATAATTTGCCTACCAATGCCCTTGTAACCACAAAGAACACCCAAGTAATCTCCTGGCAATGACCTTACAACCACCAACACCCTAGCAACCACCCAGAACACCACAGAAACTGCATAACAAAGTGCTATATCACAGCACCAGAATATCAGACCGACAATGGGTGAGCTCTTTTGACTTGGGGAAGTGTTTAGAGGCAAACTCCGGAATCATGGCATCAAGCCATGCACCACTCACTTTTTCTTCAGAAAATGTACAGTACTCAGTACACTGTTAAAGATTTTCCCGTAAAAACACTAAAGAACTGGCAGCAGGGTTGCCAGCACATTACTGTAAAATTAACGATGTCTTGCTGTTGCTGAAATTAACATCTAGATGCTGTTTTTACAGCTACAGTATACAACTGTAATTTAGCAGCATATAGCCGTCAAATTACATACTATCTACTGTTGTTGAAATTAACAGCTAAGTTCCCAGCATGCACTGCATGATTTTGAATGTTCATTTTCCCGCAATGCCTTGCAAACAACAGCTATTTACCATAAAACTAGTCACTTCACAGTGCTCTTGATTCCCCAAAATGCAACATTTTTAACAGCAAACTATTGTATTTAAGAATCACAGTAGATTGCTGTAGGAATTTGGCCGTAAATTTACAGCAATTTTTTACAGTGTAGTAATACATTTTCAGTGTGTGCTTTTATAGTGAACTTGTCAATTATATAGGTCTTTATTGTTTTACACTTAAACAAAATGTATCTTATTTTGCTCCATAACCATAAAGCATTGGAATACACAAGCTGACACAGTGTTCACTGTTTACACAGTGTCCCTGGTGTTAGGAGTTCCCACTGTACATCGGCAGCAACAGAGTTATCTTGTGAACACACTCCAATCTCTCCTGTATGACCTTTCAACTGCAGAGAGGAAGGATATTGTCATTATAGTATTTGTTGCAGAGGTAATCTTATGCTCTATAGTCTCTTATATCTCTCCTTGCTTTAACTGTTTTATTGGACTGCTAAGAATGCATTCAGAAGAATGGTATAATATCCTGAATATGTCTATATATAGTATAATATTTATGGTAAAAGAGCATTCTGTTTAAACTCTTATGTTTTATGTCGTTTACTCCGTTTTCTTGGTTGTATAAATAATTTATATGCTTTTTTAATTCTTAACACTGTAGGTCAATTATGCACATCTTTGTGTTATAGCAGTGAATGAAGAAAGTTAAATACTTGTGGCCTTTAGTCCATGAAAAGTCCTAAAATTTGTCAAAGTGTGCATACCTGCTCCATCATAATGCTCTATTTAGGTTCCCGGCCAGTCTTAGTGTATAATTATATTGGTAACACTTTACATTAAAGTTCCCTTTGTTAAGGATGCAATACTTGCCAGATACTGATCCATTTTACAGCACATGTTATAAATGCTTAATCATTTATTCAACATTAGAAAACTATGAAAATGTACTGTATGTATTGTACCTTTGTGTAAAGTGGACACATATAAAGCATTGATCAAGGAGTTGCCAACATTAGAAACCTATGTAAATAAAATTCTGAATGGTTTAATGCTCATCAGGCTTTATTATTTGATATATGCTGTGAATGAGCATGAAGAACAAGTTAGTTGGGACAACACTCTAGCACCATTTTTTTACATCAACGTGGCAAGGAAAGTGACAACAAATGTTAGTCAAGACATTACAGTAATTAATATAAACACAAAGCAGACTGGTGCAAAATGACATAATTTCTCCTTTTAATCTCACTATAAAAGTCTATATAAGTATGAGTAAGTGTTGTTAAGAAACACTTAATAAAGGGAACATTAATGTAAAGTGTTACCATTTTATTTGCAGTGCATCAACTGCTCTTTTTAAATAATCAATGTGATTCATTCTATCTATTCGTTTCATTAACTTTCTCCATGTATTTTTGTTCTTCTCTTAGACAAATGCAACATTTGTGAATGCTGTTGCAAAGAGTGTACGGGACAAGTGAGTGATGCATTATTTACTCAAGTCAAGTCATTTTTATTTGTATAGTGCTTTTCACAACACACATCATTTCAAAGCAGCTTTACAGGAAAATATGCATTTAAAAAAATTAAACTGTAATATCTATAATGTCTTACAGTGATCACTGTGTAGTTTGATTAAATATGACTGTAAATTGTGTATAGAAATTAAATAATTAAATAATAATTGTATTAGAACCCCTGTGGGCAAGCCGAAGGCGACTGTGGCAAGGAACACAAAACTCCATAAGATGTTGGTTAATGGAGAAAAATAACCTTGGGAGAAACCAGGCTCACTGTGGGGGCCAGTTCAACTCTGACTAAACAACATGAATATAATGTCAATATTAGTTATTTGTGTGCAGTGCAAGTCATGGTTTTAAATTAAATTAAGTAAGAGTTAAGGTCCAGTGTTTTATATCTATATACTGTATATATCTATATACTGTAGCAATGGCAAAAGACAACAGAGATTTATTTATATCTGATGATGTCACATTAAGCAATATTAGTTCAAAAGACTTAAACTTATATCCTGTCCTCTGAGTAACACCAAAAACTTCACTGTAAATTGTAGCAACACCTCCTCGATGCTTCAGACGAGGCTCATGTTTATAACAATAACATGGGGGAGTAGATTCATTTAAACTAATATATTCATCTGGTTTAAGCCAGTCAGTTTCAGTCAAACAGAGCACATCCAAACTATGAACTGTAATAATTTCATTTACAATTAGTGCTTTGGTAGAAAGAGATCTAATGTTTAGTAACCCTACCTTCATATGATGTTTATCTTTAATAAAAAGAAAAAAAAAGTAATTAAGTTTGACCTTTATCAAATTTTTTCTAAATTATTTAGTGAGTTTTGTTTTTGGTAGTTTGGGGAACAGACACAGTCTCTATATGATATCTAGGTGATACGGTTTCTATGTGTTGTAGTTTATGTGACCTGTGTGATGTCTCAAGGCAGCTAGCAGACATTCGGATTAACCAGTTTGTCTGCTTCCTGACCTGGGCCCCAGTTAGTCAAATACTATCATTATTAAGACTATGAGCTAAATTACTAGAGAGGAGAGCGGCACCTTCCCTGGAGGGATGGAGTCCATTTCTCTTTATCAGGTCATGTCTAACCCAAAAACTCTTCCAAATGTCTATAAATCCTGTGCTAACTCATCTCTTTCAGTGAAGGTTCTTCTATTGTTTAAAGCTTAGTATCATTGTGCAAGTAATTGTTCAATAAGTCCTTGTGTATTTCTCCTTCTGTAGTCTCCCAGATGCTGTGAGTTCTGGATTGATAGAGGTGATCTCCCCTTCAACTCACTTCTACCCAGACTTCACTGCCCTGAAGGAAACCTTTGGAGACTCCATGGAGCGAGTCAGGTTAAAGATTCCCCTTTCCTAAAACGTGTATCCTTTTTACGCTGTTTAAACCTGGTATTAACATGCGTCTTAAATGCAAGTCATGCAGTCGGATTTCAAGGGGAAGAGAACATACATCACTTATTAAGTCAGTATTGTCAGCATGTTGATAAAGTGAAGAAAAGTCCAAAAGAATAAAAAAGTGACAAAAATGGCAGGTTCTCAAATATACCTACCTGAATTTTAATCTAACAACAAAATTGATTTTTCCAGTGGAATTCTCAGTTACTGTATCCAGTATTTTAGTCTAGTATGAAATGAACTTTGGATGGGCATGGTTCACATGATCTGTGTCACTGCATGTTGATATTAGGCATTCAGAAGACACTGTGAAGTCTTTTGCATGACTATGCATGGGCATTTCACAGTTAAACCCCTGTTTTAGCGTAGTGGTCGATTGACAGGTGTATTGGTGGTCCTTCACTGTTCTCTGGGACACATCCATATGTAAAGGCGTTTACACTACAGATGAGATGTGATCCCATGCGTTTCAGATTACCTCCAAATGTGGTTTGACCGGTCGGATCACAAAACATTTTTAACCCCATTTACACCTTTATTAAGCATGGTCTGCTTGTGGGTGGATCACCCGAGATGGATATTAATACTAGGTGTACACATGGACTTTAAGTGTTGGAAAGAGTCACAACATTTTTTCACCCACAGCAAATGCACTTCTATTGGTTAATTAAATACTATTGATTCATAATATAATTGTGTTGTTACAATATACTGAATTTTTAAGGTAGCTGTGTGCTACATTGTAAAAAGTGGTAACATGCAATTGTTACCTTGAGAATCTGTTTCTACTTTATCAACCTAATGAAGTCAGGTTGACTCAGTCATATTAAATAATATTTTTGAATTAAACAAAACTATATTTTTGACTTGAATAAAACCATTTAATTTATATATTACCTAATAAATCATGTTTTACAGTGTATGTTGTAAAGTACTGGAAATAATGTCAAACATATATTATTTTGGTCTTAGATGGAGGACCAAGCAGAACCTGGACTACAGCTTCCTCATGCAGTATGCCCAGAATAAGGGCACATACTATGTCCAGGTAGGAGCCCAAACACTGCTGTGTTAAAGGCACCAACTCATTGCTAGTTTACATTGCTTTTCCTTTATCATTACTTGTTTGTTTTGTGTTTGTTTGTATGTATTTCAGCTCGAGGATGATATTGTAGCTAAGCAAGGATACTTTGAGTCCATGAAAACATATACCGAAGAGGTGTTTTCCGAGGAGTGGCTTTTCCTGGAGTTCTCCCAGCTGGGATTCATTGGTCAGTGTGCTGTTCTCTCCTGTTCTACAGTATGCTGTCCTGCCCTTTTCTAACCTCTCCCATTCTCTTCTTTCCAACCACTTTTGTTTGATTTGTAGTTTCACTTGTGCAGCATTTTTGTACACAGGGTATATCTCATTGTAAAACAATGGATATTGTGCAATCTCAGTTGTGATTGTAATTTTTATGGTCTTTACATTTGCAGTAGCAATAAGATCTGTCAACAGGGGCGTGTTTAGATGTGTGGCCTGGGGTGGCCCTGCCCACCCCTAGAATTTGATTGGCCACCCCAGGTGCCACCCCGAATTCTAAACTATGATTGGTCATTTCCCAAGACGGATGCAAGCCTTCAATAAAACCAGGTTGAGCCTTGTTGTTTTAAATCGGAGCGGGAAGCAGTGTCAAGAAATGACAGTTAATTGAGTGGACTCCGGGGAAACACTGTATATAGTCATCTGAAATTAATTATGGCTTGAACGTGCTATGTAGACCGAACTGCATGTCACATCCGCGAGAACTTGTCACTGAAGTGCACCTGTGAAGCGGGGATGAAATTAGGTGAGGGACCATTTCACTATAAACAATGGTTTCATTCACTGCAAAAATCGAACAACATGACAACAAGCACTATGATCATCCGTCCCGTCACCAGTGTTTGAAGTGAACAGGCCAGTACTCTCTTCTATCCCAACTAGATAAAAACTATATTGCTGTAATCTTCTGCATATTTCATCATCTTATTCTGGCCAAGAACTGTTCGTTCAGAAATGAAATGTCTGACTGACATATTAAACCAATCACACTTCACTTTTTTACGTGATGTTTTGAGGTGTGTATAATATCGGTGTGCATCATAAGTAGTTAGACAAGCGTGCAGGGATATCTCGTTTACTTACAACTATCTGCCTCAAACAAAGTTTTGAAATATCTTGAAAAGATATGACACCACAAACCTTGTAAACTTTGGCAGGTTCTTTATCATAATCATGTTTTAGAGTTAAAACATTATTAGGCCTATACATTTTTTAATTAGCAGAAATTAGCATCTTCATATAGCCTGTATTTATTTTTTCTTTCATAATGTAGTGAATTCAGTCTTAATTCATCTATCCTAATGCATCTCTTAAGAAAAGAAGCAATGTACCCATCTACGGAGCTTGCCTAAGTGTGAGGCTGCCTCCGCCATTGGTCCTGTCTTCTGCCCATTCTATTCTAGCTTCCACGGCATCAGCTTGTCTCCTGATATTCACACTTGACCGCTACTCTCCTTCCAGTGCCACCCTACACAATCGTCATGGATCCACCACCAGTTTCCACTTATCTCCATGTTCAAATCCTAGCAGAAATGTAAAGCATTGGCCCCGGATGCGGACCCGACCCCAACCCCAGTTCCTCCCTGTTCAGAGTTGAAATTCCTGTAACGCACCCGCTCAAACATTTCCATTCCCTATCCACTGACACAATAATTAATGCTGTCTCCCCTGAACACTCAGATCCTAATGGACCACATGGGGAGCTTTCAAGCAATTCCATTTAGTCTTTTCTCGATTTTTCCTTTCCTCTCAATATCCTCTTTCCTCACTTACCTCAACCAAGTAAAATCCATCCAGTCCGGTACCATCAGTTTACCAAGTGGCATTCAATTTTTCATCAGATTAATCCATGGCCATCAATGTCCTGTCATAGAAAATCTGCAGATCTCCCTCATAATCAAAGGAATGCAGAAAACTAATCCCGCCTGCCCCTTAACCATTGAACTTTTAGCCAAATGCCTGACTTTTCTTTGTTCGGGACCATTACTCCCAGATACAGCAAGAACCCTAGATGCCATGTTCACCTTAGCATTCTTTGGTTTCTTCAGAGTTTCGGAAATAACCACCAACTCAAAATTTTATCCAGCCATCCATCCAACTTTTTCTGATCTCCAAATATTGGACAACGACAACATCCATTTTCTCATCAAATGCAGTAAAACAGATCAATTAAAACATGGCAATTTCATCCACATTTTCAACCTGCCGACCCCTATCCAACCATACCAATCGCTTTCCTTTTTCCTTGGACATAGAAGTATCCAAATCTCCTCCCCACGCGGCCCTCTTTTTGAAGATGAAAACAACTACCCAGTCTCTAGGCACTGGTTCCACGAAAATGTAAAATTCATCCTCACCTCTCTGGCATCCCAGCCTACATGTTTTCTTCCTACTCCTTCCGCATCAGAGCAGCAACAACCACCACCCAGAAAGGCTTACTCGACCATCAAATTAAACAGTTTGATCATTGATCCTCAGACGCCTTCCATTCAAATATCAGAACCGACCTCACCCGCATCAAACAATCTCATTTAGCCCTCACCTTCTTTTTTTTTCTTTTCTTTTTAAATTTTGTATCCCTTTTTCTCCCAATTTGGAATGCTCATTTCCCACTACTTAGTAGGTCCTTATGGTGGCATGGTTACTCACCTCATTCGGGGTGGCAGAGTACAAGTCTCAGTTGCCTCCGCTTTTGAGACAGTCAATCCCCGCATCTTATCACATGGCTCGTTGTGCATGACACTGCGGAGACTCCCAGCATGTGGAGGCTCATGCTACTCGCACCCCATTGAGAGCGTGAACCACTAATCGCGACCACAAGGAGGTTACCCCATGTGACTCTACCCTCCCTAGTAACCAGGCCAATTTGGTTGCTTAGGAGACCTGGCTGGAGTCACTCAGCACACCCTGGATTCGAACTCGCAACTCCTTCTTTTAAAAAATCTGGGAGTGTGCTTTGTTTTCATTCCTAAAATGGAAATAAATGCATTTTGACAAGAAAATAATTATATATGGTGTCAAATTTCTGCATTTTCAAAAATCTATGATTAATCGCGATTAACTAAATTTGATCGACTGACAGCCCTTTTATATTTATATTTAGACCCCCAGTGTCACTCACAAAGCGACTCTGGTAAGGAACACAAAACTCCATAAGATGTTGATTAATGGCGAAAGATAATCCTGTGGGGGCCAGTCCCCCTCTGGCTAAACAGCATGAATATGATGCCAATATTAGTTATTTATGTGTAGTACAAGTCATGATGTAAAAATAGTAAACGAAGTAAGTGTTAGGGGCCAATGTTTAAACAAAAAGATTTTGTATTAACTGTAAGATTACTGACTAAAATCTTAGAATTTACATCCTGAATTTACTGTGGAAGTGCACACAGATGGATTGTCCTTTGTTATTTGGCTGATGAAGGCTGCAATTAATTTATTATCTATGTATTCCATTTTAAGAGTGTAGTCCATCTTTTGACCAATGTGATGCAGGCTGAAGTCAGTAAGTATATATTTCAAGGTATTATTAACAGGCCAGAATTTTGCGATCGTAGTGAACGTGATTGAATATAGCGTGATAGAAGGTCAATTAAGTACTGTGGAGCTAGACCATTCAAAGCTTTGGAAGTAGTTAGAAGTTTTTTTAAAATGAATACGAAATTTTACAGGTAGCCAATGTAGCGATGCTAAAATTGGGCTGATATGATCATATTTCTTGGTTCTAGTCTGCACTTTAGGACAGATTGCTATCAAATATAATACTTAAGTTCTTTGCTGTAGAAGACGACATGACAGTACATCCATCGAGAGTCAAATTATATTGTAGCATCTTATTTTGGGAGGTTTTTTGGTCCAATAATTAGTACCTACAACACATATACAACTAATCAACATTTCACATTCAAACCACACTAATATATCCCTCCCCATTTACCAACCCCAGCCTGACCCCAAACGAACACCCCTGTGGTCCCACATAATAACACACACACACACACAACCAAAAAAAGAATATATAATAAACATATATAATTAAACTAAACTACACTCTCCACATCCCCTCCCCGAGAGTCCCTCAAAAATACTAAATAATTGCCTGATTTTTTAACAAAAAAGTCCCAAAACCCCAGCCTTCTACTTACATCTTCCTCGAAAGCAGCCGAAAAAGAGGGTGCTCCATCCAACTTCTATCCCCTTAAAATTATTTGCCTGCCGATCATGAGACTGGTCAGAACCCAATTTTTTATGTGATAATACCCCAAATTTATGACCGCCCTATCACCCAAAATACAAAGTCTGGGACAAAGTAAAATTTGAGTGCTCAAAACGTCACACAACTCTGAACTTTCAACCAAAATTCCTGAATCCTAGCACACCCCCAAAAAGCATGGATTGTGTCTCCATCTTCTGATTGGCATCACCAGCAGGTGGGTGTGTCTTTAAGACCAAGCCTATATAATCTAGAGGGGGTCCAGTAGAATCTATGTAAAATCTTAAATTGCATAAGGTGAACCCTTGCATCTCTAGATGCAGACTTGACATTTTTTAGAATCCTAGCCCACACTTCCTCCTCCAGTACCAAGTTTAAATCTTTCTCCCATAATCTCTTGATAGAAGTTAAAGCTCCGTCCCCCAGACTCTGAATTAACAGGGAATAATACACTGATGCCTCATGACCTTTTCCAAAAGCAATAATCACCTCTCCCAGAGTATCTGCCACTTTAGGGGGGTATGAGCTACTCCCAAAAATATTACAGAGCAGGTGGCGCAGCTGTAAATACCTATAGAACTGAAGTCTGGGAATCTCAAAGTGTTGAACCAAATTTTCAAAAGATCTAAACACTCCACTCTCATATAGGTCACCGAGTGTAGTAACCCCCCTCACAATCCACTCTGACCAGCAGAAAGGGGACCTTTCAATACATAATTTAGGGTTCAGCCATATGCTCAAGGCAACATTTAAATAAATGTCTGAATTAAACACTCTGGACACTTTTGTCCATACTGCGTGCAAATGCGAGAAAATGAGGTGTGACTTAACTACACCGGTTAGTTTAATAGAAAGGTTTTGTAATGTCAAAATAGGGGCAAGAACTTCCTGTTCAATACAAAACAAGGGAGGGGCTCTCTCAGGTGGAAGCGACAGTACCTCTGTTTTGCCAGAATTGAGTAGAAGGAAATTTCTAGCCATCCAATCTTTGATATCATTGATATACTCTGCTAATTTGGAGAATTGTGAAATTTCGGTGGGTTTCAAGAATATGTAAAGTTGGGTATAGTCGGCATAAAAGTGAAAACTAATTCCACAGTTCCTGATAATGTGTCCAAGGGGAAGCATTAATAAGGAGAAAAGCAGAGGCCCTAAAACTGATCCCTGTGGCACTACATACATAACTTTAGTTTGATCTGACAATTCCTCGTTCACACAGACAAAGAGGTAGTGGTTGGATAAATAGGACCTAAACCAAGCTAATGCTTGTCTACAGATTCCAACATAATTCTCAAACCTATCTTAAAGAATTTTGTGATCTATGGTGTCGAAGGCAGCACTAAGATCTAAAAGCATTAGAAGAGAAATGCAGCTCTGATAAGTGCAGTCTTACTTTTTTTTCTTTTTTTTTTATTAACATAGTTGGGAGGACACTAACTTTTCTAATATTTTAGAAATAAATAGGAGATTTGAGATCGGTCTATAATTAGCCAACTCTCCAGGATCAAGCTGTGGTTTCTTGATAAGTGGTTTAATAACTGTTATCTTAAATTTTCTTGGGACATGCCCTAAGGATAATGAGGAGTTATTAATATTAAGAAGAGGTTCTGAGATTACAGGAAACGCCTCTTTTAAGTGCTTGGTCGGTATTGAATCTAACATTCATGTTGTTGATTTAGATATTTTGATAAGACTGTTTAGCTCTTTCTGTATTATGACAGCAAAGGATTGAAGTTGCTTGTGGGGTATAATATGAGACACTGTCTTTTGAGGTGCTATTACAGATGGTTGCATAGTTCCAATTTTGTTTCTAATAATTTCAATTTTATCAGTAAAGAAATTCATATAGTCATTTATACTGTGCTGCGATGGAATATTTGGTTCAGTTGAAGCTTTATTCCTTACTAATTTATCCATAGTACTGAATAAACACCTAGGATTATTGTGGTTATTTTCTATGAGTTTGCTAAAATATACAGACCTTGCAGCTTTTAGAGCCTTTCTGTAGGTAGAGACACTACCATTCCATATACCACGAAAAACCTCTAATTTTGTACTCTTCCACTTGCGCTCCATTTTATGAGCTGGTCTCTTGAGAACATGAGTGTGATCATTGTACCACAGTGCAGGGCTCTTTCATTTTCTTTAATCGAAGGGGGGCACCACTATCAAGAGTGCTAGAGAAGAATTGAAGAAGAGAATTGTTCTACCCAATCGATAACACGGAGTAGATTGAATGACCTTTGCTAAGCGCAGAATACAAGAGATGAGGTAATGATCTGAGATGTCATCGCTCTGTGGTAGAATTGCTATATTACCAATATCAGTTCCATCTGACAGAATTAAATCTAGCATATGATTATGGAGTTGATCCTGTCACATTCTGTCTGACCCCAACAAAGTTGAGAATATCGGTGAATGCTAATCCCAGTGTGAGTTTTCATGCTTTATACACTGTGGGCTCTCCTTTTCGAATCGCAGTGTCAGACCCCCCCCCCCATTCAGAAGCAGTGTAGGCTCTCCCTTTTAGAAGCGAGGTGTGATCCTTCATGTCCTTTACCATAAGAATCTCCAATTCGTATCGTGAGCTCTCCCATCTAAACAACTTGCAACTGGAGATCAGGATCTCGTCACCTGGAGGCAGTGGGCCCCCACATTCTTCTGCGGTTCAGGCCCTCGCAGAGTGATGTATATTGTGGTTCCCTCTTCCCGCTGTTGGGGGGGGGCTTCGTTTGGGTGTTTTCGGGCCTGTTCCTTTCAGGGTTAAAAGCCCTCACCCTTCGGCGACATTTGCAAGCCTCATGTTCTATGATTCACAGGCTCTATGTCGTAGATACAGTGGAGGGAAGAGCTTGACCACACCCATCTAATCTTTCAATTAATTATCAGAGTATAAAAGCAGTGTCCCAGTGTCAGTTCTCCCAGCATCCCTACACCTTCCCCATTCCTCCTTTTCATATTTAACCCATAAAATCATCTCCATCCATTAGTTGTCACTGGTGGGGTGTTTAAAGCTCGAGTTGAGTCTCCTCCTCAAACTCCTCCATTGGGGACAGCAAACTAAACCTGTTTACCATTTACACTAAAAATTAAATGGGCACATGAACTCGTGAAAAGTCATTGTGGTTGTAGTGTTTGGACAGTGAGCCACGTAAAAATCTTTTTGAAAAAATGCAGTTATAGTAACGTGATTCTATGAGACCAAGTTGCAGCTGTGCTTTATATACATACTTGTGGCCAGCATGAAATTGAATGTATCACTCATGTGCTCATATTGTATATTTCAGGCAAACTTTTTCGGACGTCGGAACTGCCAATGATTGTGGAGTTCATTCTGATGTTCCACAAAGACAAGCCTATTGATTGGCTGCTTGATCACATCCTGTGGGTGAAAGTGTGTAATCCGGAGAAAGATTCAGTAAGTCTGGATGTAAATGTTTTTTTCCTTCCCTTTATATTCTCAGTTCATTTAATGTAGGGTATTTACTATTTCACTGTTTTTTGTTTTAATTCTCTTCACTTAGAAACACTGCGATGATGAGAAGGCCAAACTGAAGAGAACTCACAAACCTTCCCTGTTTCAGCATGTCGGTTTGCATTCCTCCCTACCTGGAAAAATTCAAAACCTTCAAGTAAGTACAACTTTCTCTTTATGTTAGGCCTCCACACAGATGCATGTATACTACTGTATGTATGTAGTGGCCACCTACAGAACCATCATAAAGTAGTGTAGCCCTGTAGATGTTAACACAATGCCCCTGTCTTCTATTGTTTGGAAAAACAGCAAGTTCCACCCCAAACTCACACCACTGATTGAGCCAGAACAGACCACTCAAAGAAACAGCAATGTTTTAGAAGCGCCACAGACACAGTGTCTACGCTTTTCAGGAAGTCAACCAACCAGTGACTTACACATACTTCCACTATTTGGCTTACTTATTTACTTCTCTACTCATTGAACTGGGATATGAGAAAAGTATTTTGATATCGATAAAATTTCACACTTAACATTTAAGCGGAGATTAACATTACAAGGGACGCAAAATATATTTGGCCAGAAAAGCTGGTACAAGCTAGTACAAAGCTGTGTTACAAAGCAAAAGTAAATGGTAGAAAGTAGAACATATTTTGTAAGAAGTGTAGAATGGTTGTGTTAAAATCGGCCACCCCCAGTCTGTATGCTAAGTTTGTGTTTGTGTATATATGTGATGTGCAGGATAAAGATTTTGGGAAACAGGTGCTGTTCAAAGGCCACCCTAATCCACCTGCAACACTCAGCAGCAGTCTGCAACACTATCAGGATTACTCTTTGGAAAGGGGTTACAATGGGGAAAACTTCTTCTGGGGCCTCACACCCAAAAAAGGAGACTACATCCTCATCATCTTTACTAAACCTGAAGCTGTCAAACAGTAAGAAAATAGAATTGGACATGTATTTCTGACCAACTCTGAGATGAATCACAACATAACAAACTTTGATTGAAGCAGAAAATGTGTACGAAAATCAGAAAACAAAACAAAGGTACGAGACTGTAGATGTAAATTATTTTATGAAGGAGGAATGAACTATTCATCCCATGAAGCATAGCATAATATACTCAAATAAAAAAAGGATTTCAAGATAAACTTATGACTTTAGGTCAATGATTTTATGGATAAAAACTATTAGACCTTTGGTGCTGGGGAGGAGGAGGGTTTCAGAGGAAACTCTTGTAGTGCAAGGCAGTGAAACCAGCCTACATACAAACAACTGAGGCAATTTAAATGTTAGACAAAGAGACAATACTTAAGTTGATTGGTTAACTGTTTACATGCCAAGGACCTATCAGCTATCAGACCTATCAAAATATTCAGATATATACAAATAAATGTTGTTTGAAGGGAATAAACTTGATTCACAATTCTTCATGGGAGAGAGCAGTTGCTGAGCAATTTTGCCATTATTTACATATCCATGGTAACAGTGACTTCTCTGATTGGTGGATTTCTCTTCAGGATCATGGGTAGTATATTTGTTCACTGGGTAATCGGCTATTAAACACTATAAAAAACACTAAAAAAAAATTTTTTCACAGAGAATGTGAATGAGATGTATACTCCCAGAACCTGACTGTTGTGCTCTGCTCTGTGGTTTAAAATTAATGTCAAACATAATCTCTAACTGAAGCAATATCTCACTCATTGACTATATAAATAGAAGTAAAAACCCGTTTGCTTTACCTTTTTGAATGCTAAAATAAGAATGTTTATATTTTTATGCCACTCACTTCTAGGTACCTTTTTCGAAGTGGTAATATTGAAACAAATGGTGACAGGTTTTACAACACAACAGTGGAGGGACTTCCTTTTAATGTAAGTGTCATTTCACAGGAAAATTTTCATAGATTTCCAAGTTTTATTAAAAACCATGCTCTCCCAATACCTGTGTGTCTTTGTACATGAGAAACCGGGGCATGTTGTCACACTTTATGGGTAAGTTGTTACAAAGTTACCTGCCATTAAAGAGCCTTTTATAGGCTTTTATGCCAAATTTAAAACAGTAAAATAATTTCAAACGCAAAACAATTAATAAAGCAGCAAAAATGTAACATACAAAATCAAGAAACCATTGTTTTGGCCAACAAATATTGTAAATTAACATTTTTATAAACTTTTAACATAGATTAAAACAATGTTTATCACATTGTCCCAACCTGACATTAATGAAAAATACTATTTTTGATTAGAATCTAACATTATTGTATAGTTGACCCTTGTCTTTATGTATGCTTTGTGGCTTTATTATATTCACTTGTTTACTTGCAACTACAGAAAAAATAGATGATACTGGAATTTTAGATTTGAAGATTAAAATTCACAAAAATAATTTTAAATTAAGAGGACTTTGATCTAGGTGTTTGAAATCAACATAAGAACTTTTGCTTGTGAAAACACATTTGAGTAATTGGACTTTTGACTTAAAACCTTAGATAAGCCCTTGTAACAACATCATGACAACGCACCCTGGTCTCCTCTATAACTTACTGCATTATGTCAAAAGGTGCTATATTTGATGTCACAATTTCAAACTTTTCACTGTATGTTGGGATGTATGTGACAACAACGTTTCTTTCCTCCTTCCTTTAATTTAATTTGCCTGCCTTAACAGACCAGGCGCCTGTCTAAGTAAATAGAAAGCTGACACCCAGTTTTAAACCTATATCTTTAACATCTTTCAGAGCTTGTTAAAGCTTCATCCACTTTCAAACCTGCTACACAAGGATTTTTTTAGACAGATATGATATATTAAAGGGATAGTTCACCCTAGTGTTTTTCCAAACCCATATGACTTTCTTATGAGAAACACAAAAGGATGAATTTTAACAAATGTCCCGTTTGTTGATTTCAATACAATGGAAGTTAATATAGAGTGACTCATTATTAAGCTTAAAAAAGCACACAAAGTGTCATAAAAATAGTCCATGCGATTCGTGCGTCATATTCCAAGTCTAAAGGCATTCATTTTAGGTTTTGGTGAGAAACAACATGAAATGAAAGTCATTTTTTTGTGAAAATCTTGACTTCCGTAAAATGTGAATTCTCTCATGATCACGTCATGATTTTCACTGTAAAATAACTTTCTACATTTGTGGTTGTTTCTCACTAAAACCTATCGTATGTCTTTAGAAGACTTGTAATACGGTGCACAAGTGGCATAGACTACTTTTGTGTCCTTTTTTATGCTTTAAATTGAGTCACTATCAACTGCCATCATATTGAAATCAGCAAACGGGACATCCTTTAAAATTCCTCCTTTTGAGTTATGCAGAAGAAAAAAAGTCATACAGGTTTGGAACGATATAAGCGATAAAAAGTGAACGATTCCTTTAAGAAATTTCTTGTCAGTTTCATTCATTTGCATTCATTGAGATATAAAGGGCTCTCTAAGAAGCACATAACATTGTGTTTTTTCAGAGCTCTGTAATAGAGAGGGTGAAGAGAGGAGAACTGCCCTGCTGTAAACCCTCAACCGATGGCTTTGTTGTGATAGGTACATGACCAACATTTGTTTACTTTTTGTTTCTCTTCTTTTCAGTATCACAATATCATTTGTAAAATTTTGCATAAATACAAGCATTTGAATTCCTTTTTAAATAAACTTGGGTTATTGATTTGTGGTAATCGTCAGTTCAAATGTAATGGCACACAGGATGTGTATAAGTGTGAAAACCACTGTTTTCCAAGGAAAGAAAATATGGTGGCAAAACGGCTGTAGGACAGTTGTCATGCAATATACTGTTTGCTTTCAAAATGTTAAAGATTTTTGTGAAGACATCAGAAGGTTTCAGTGTAAAGTTTGTATGAAATAAAGACACAACACCCTGATTTGTATGTGTGTGTGTGTGTGTGTAGGTTCTTTCAAGAATGGGATAGCTGAAGGAGACGTGGATGGAGCATTACAGAAATTATCAGCCATACGACTCGTGGTTCACTCAGATTCTGATGTCTGGGTTCTTCTCAGTGAGGTGAGCAGTTCACAAGCCACACTTACAGTATATCATCTATTTTCCACAACAGGCCTCACCTGTGGAACTAACTGTAATTTAATTACACTTAGTTTAATGTTGTATGAGAAGACATGCTGTTATGCATGTTCACGGTAATTATGTGTTACTGTGATATAATCAATAACCAGACCAATTGGGGGTGCCCGAGTAGCTCAGTGGTAAAAGACGCTGGCTATCACCCCTGGAGTTCGTTAGTTTGAATCCCAGGGCGTGCTGTGTGACTCCAGCCAGGCCTCCTAAGCAACCAAATTGGCCCGGTTGCTAGGGAGGGTAGAGTCACATGGGGTAACCTCCTTGTGGTTGCTACAATGTGGCTTGTTCTCGGTGGGGCACGTGGTGAGTTGTGCGTGGATGCTGCGGTGGATGGCGTGAAGCCTTCACACGCACTATGTCTCCGTGGCAATGCGCTCAACAAGCCACGTGATGAGATGCTCGGGTTGACGGTCTCAGACGCGGAGGAAACTGGGATTCATCCTCCGCCACCCGAATTGAGGCAAATCACTATGTGACCACGAGGACTTAAAAGCGCACTGGGAATTGGGCATTCCAAATTGGGGGAAAAAGGGGGAAAAAATCCACACACACAAAAAAAAAAAAAAACAGACCAATTTGGTTGACAAACCTCCAGAGGAATGCACAAAGACAAGTGCTTGATTTGAACAAACTAAGGATTACCTGTGTGACAAACAAAGCCAGTGTTGCACCTGTAGTGCTTGTTAGGGCAGTTTGTTGTGTCTCTCATTAAAACTTGATGCAAATCTAGTTGAGCATTCTCCAGATAATCAGAGAACATCCTGAAGTACACCTGATTTCCTTCACACAGAACAGTGGAAGAATTTGATCAATTTGATATCAGATACTTGGAGATACTCAACACTATTTAAAGGAATTAGTTCACTCCCAAAAATGAAAATTCTGTCATTATTTACCCACTGTACAAAAAATAAATAAATCACAAAACAGTTTTTAGTTTGTTCATTGCAGGTTTAATGTTAACTTCTTTTTAGTTAAAAAATTCAATTCAATTCGACCAAGCATATCCAACACAACTGTTTGGAGTTTGAAGCTGTCCCATTTCTTAAGTGAAGAACCCTGCAAGACAAATGAAAGCAGCAATTGTTTCAGATTGTCCTAGGGGTAAATGCAGGCTACTATCTAATTTGCATATATTTGCTATGCAAAGTTATTGGAAATTCTTCCTATCCATTTATTCCTTTCACATCTATCTTTGAAACAGTCATCAAATAGTCCTGCTTAACTTTACCAAGTCCTTTCATTATTGTTCAAGAAAATTAAAATGTCTATGTATCATGTAACCCATTGACTGCCAGGTGACACTAACTGTCAGTTTGATTCAAGTCTTGTTTGCAGTTTTGACACAGTATCTAAGGTTTGTTTAAAAGTCACATCTTTCTCATTGACAGATCTTTATTAAAGTTTGATGAGCAGAGGAGAGTGGAGACATTTGAGCTGTATGGTTACCGGTTCATTAAATACCTTGTGTGATGGACAACAGCGCACCCTGTGGTTTTGGACAACTGCCATTTCTGTGTGCAATCCATCCTTCATTGCTGTGTGAATGATACAGAATTACAACTTCTCTCGTTGAATTGAGTGGAAAAAAGTGTTTACATTGTCATTTTAGTAATGTGGTCCATGGGTCGCACGGTTCACTCATTTATTCATTTTATTGTCTAAATTATTTTTGTGTTTTAATTAATTGTTATGTGTTACAAATGAACTACAGTAAATTGGCCAGAGGGACCATGCACAAAAGAGGCTGTGTTATTATGGTATTGAAAAAACATTTGACTGAAATATCAACTTTCAAACTAATATCAGAGCACAGGTGATTCCAAACAAATGGCAAAAACATCGACTGTTTGCAAACCAATCTTATTGTGGCATTTTTTTTTTTTATATATATATATATAATCTAGGGCAATTGTTCTCAACCGGATTTGCTTCAGGGCCCAGATTTTACATTGGACATCAAGTGTTGACCCTGCACAATACCAAAATACATTGGGTACAATGGGGCTAAAGGCACCTCTTAAAGCAATAGTTCACCCAAATAGTTCTCATCATTTACTCTCCCTCATGCCATCCCAGATGTGTATGACTTTCTTTCTTCTGCTGAACACAAATTAAGATTTTTAGAAGAATATTTCAGCTCTGTGGGTCCATACAATGCAAGTGAATGGTGACCAAAATTGTTATGCTCCAAAAAGCACATAAAGGCAGCATAAAAGTAATCCATATGACTCCAGTAGTTTAATCTATATATTCATAAGCGATATGATAGTCATGGATGAGAAACAGATCAACATTTAAGTCCATTTGTTAGAAATTCTCCTCCCTGCCCAGAAGGGGGTGTAGGCATGAAAAATGTGAATCACCAAAAACAAAAGAAGAAGAAAGTGAAAGTTAAAGTGGACATTGACTGGGCAGGGAGAAGAATTTATAGTAAAAATGGACTTAAATATTGATCTGTTTTTCACCCACACCTATCATATCGCTTCTGATGATATAGATTTAACAACTGGAGTCTTATGGATTACTTTTATGCTGACTTTATGTGATTTTTGGAGCTTCAAAATGTTGACATCCATTCACTTGCATTGTATGGACCAAAAGAGCTGAGAAATTCTTCTAAAAATCTTTGTTTGTGTTCTGCTGAAGAAAGAAAGTCATACACATCAGGGATGACATGATGGTGAGTAAATGATGAGAGAATTTTCATTTTGGGTGAACTATCCCTTTAAGGAAAGTGTGTGTTTTTTTTTATTTTTTTTTTTATGGTTGACAAAGTGAACCAAGATAGAAAAATAAATTATTTTATTTAATATTCATGGAGCAATATAATTTGTGTGAAAAGAAATAATGACATAAGTTTGTTTTGATTAAAATTCATATAAAAAAGGTTGCCTTTTACTCCTTTTACTTTGGGGGTTATAGTAATATAGATAAATGGGCAATAGATAAAAGACTAAATTTGTCAACTCGTGCAAATACTATTGAGACAGCAAGATGCTTTTTTTTTCTTTTTTTTTTCACAATTTCAAATAATAATACTTATTCAAAAGAACCACTTCAGAAAAGGGTGCACTGTTAGTTTCAGTCACATTTTGCATTTCATAACATCTAAGGTATTCTATAAACAAATAAATCTCCACTGTGATTGGATCAGTCAGTGTGAGCCCACTTTGAACATTCTTAACAAAAGTATTCCCCCCCAATGCTCCTATTGCATTCAGAATCTGCATACACCTTTTGCATTCGCTGGTCAATTTTGAATCGGTGGAATTCAAGCTTATAAATCATTCATAAATCAGTCATTCATAGATGAAATGGTGTTCATCTAAAACTATATTGTAAGTTATTAATAAGTTCTTAACTGTTAATACAGAACAATATTTGATATTTTTGGCATGTTAACTGACAAATATAAAAGTTATTAATTAATATGGCATTTGTTTAGAAATAAAAAAAAATCTAAATATAACCTAATATAAAATTTATATTAACATCAAATTTAAGAATTACTAGTAATTTTATTGAATTTCCTATTACTCATAACTGCTCAATACAACTTGGTGGTCAAAAGTTATGAAACCTGCGTATTCTTTTTCGACTAAACTTCATCAAAACAACTCTAGTATACAATATTAATACTTCTTTACCATGTTTTTAAGCTAAATCTATTTTATTTACTTGCATGAACTGTTGATGCGCTAGTATGCTGCAAGCTGGTTCGGCATCAGATGGCTGCAGAGTAAAAGATGGACAATTTCCTCTTTCAAGTCCTATTTAGACTAATGTGTGCATGAACAAAATCATGCCACATCCCCTTTAGGCCATAGTACCTTTGATTTAGTTTTCTATTTGTTATGTTTGTGACATCTGTCATGTCTGTTTTGTACAGGAATGTGTGCATGTTGGCAAACAAGATGCAGTCCCAGTGAAAGACAAAAAGTGTGTGAGAGAGTATGGGAAAGAGGCTAAATGTAAATGGTGTTTATAAGAAAAAATCTAATTCATAGATGTACAAAATAATCTGCATGATATCATGCGTAAAGCCACAATTGACCTGCGAATGCAAAAGATAAAAAATTGTTTTTAAAAAAATGGTTATCTCTTAAACAATTGTATTAAAAAATCTGAATTTTTTTAAAATTATTATTATGTGTGTCTTGATAGTCTTGACAAAGTCACAAAGTTTGGTTCCTGTACTAAAAACTATGTGGTATTTAAAAATTATTGAATAATTATTCAAAAACTGACCCGAACGCAATACGAGGGTTAAGAGTGAGTCTTTTAATGGGGGACCTCTAGCCCTGGCAACAAGGGGACTTTCATTTATAGTAGTTATTGAAAAACATGCAAATGACAAATATATGTTTTGTCTCAAAATAATTTAGCTATTTTCTGGGATTCTTGTTAGCCACATAAATATGCAGCATTTTAAAAGTTATATAATGTATGTTTAAATGACCTCAAGATCAACCTTTAGACACTGCATGCAATGGCCTCATGTATCAGGAACATTTTTGCAGTACATTGCATATCGCCATCTACTGGGCAGGGTGGAGAATTTATAGTACAAAAGTGTTAGGGTTACTTAAATATTGATCTGTTTCTCACCCACACCTATCATATCTCTTCTGAAGACATGGATTTAACCACTGGAGTCATATTGATTACTTTTATGCTGCCTTTGTCTGCTTTTTGGACCTTCAAAGTTATAGAGCTTATGCTCACAGGCTGATCAATTCCAATCATTAAATTCATTTCATGGCATGATTGTGAAGTTTATGCTGGGCTTGCTGTAACTGCTTTTTAATTTGACCTCATATTCATTACTGCACAGTTATAACCCTGTCTCATTTGTCCTTCCGAACACCTTTGGTAACCCTTGAAAGAAGGAGACAAACATTTAGATGCAGTTTCGAGATCAAAAGCAAGGATGGGGGAGAGGAAGGCATGTGGATAATAATGCTACTCTATGAGTGTCAGTTCCTCATTCCTCTGATCAGAGCAGATGGGTGATATTATCCTCCAAACCCCCAGATGAATTGAGGGAACTGAATGAAGAACTATGCACAGGGTCCTAAAGAACCTAAACAGAAGGACTAACACAACAGCAAATCATATTTTCTTTATTAAAACAGGCATTTCCAATGCCAAGCAATGGTAAGATTCTACACATAAAAACACAAATACTAGTTCATGGGTTAAGATATTCAGAGGCATAGATGTAATGCATGCCAGAAAACTCCCTTCAGTTGATAGCACCAAGAAAAGTGTCTTAGTAATTTCATTCCCTGATCAGAATGACCTGAATTGTTTCATCCCAACTTAATCTCAACTATAATCAGTGCTGATACAGACAAACAAACAGTTCAGCAAGAGAGAGAATCTGTCATGGCATCACAGCTGTGCTCTACAAAGCAACAATAAATAAGAAATGAAATGTGTGGAAAAATGTTATTAAATATTATTTGTTCAAAATATGTCATTCCCTGTCTGAACATAAATATATATATATATATATATATATATATATATATATATATATATAAACATACCTATAAAGATTAAACTTGATCTCTTAGTATTCTTAAGATAGTTTTAGTATGTAATATGTTGGTCATAAAAGATGAAATTGAAAAACACGAATACTGATAATAAAACCAAAGTAAACATTTACCATTTTAGTGGCATAGGGATCAAATTAGTCCCAGTGGAAACTTTAACTTCGATGATATGGCAAGGGTTTGTCTGCATGGGGCTTTGGGTCTATTCAAGGGGGTTTGGGAGAGAGGGATTCTCTCTTACTTCCGTTTGCTCTTGGAGTCAGTGGTCTGAAAGACACTAGATGCTGACATGAGGTTCTCAATATACTGCCCAAGAACCTGATTCTCTGATTTTAACTTAAGATTTTCTTCTTTTACTGCATCCACTCGAGATGAAAGGTCTAATGAGAAAAAGATACAGAACTTAATCATATTTGCATTGTAATGTTGTGATGTAATTTGAGATGTTTAGTGGACACATGCTCTCGTATTTACTACGTAGATTAAACTGTAGTGCAATGACTGTACATTTTGGATATAAAGTGGCTCCACAAAGTATTTAAAATGTCTAAATGTCATTACATTACAGATAAAAAAAAACAATCAAACCAAGTGGCTTCTGCAAACAAATGATGCTAAACCTTGCGTCTAAAAGACTGTACTGGTCGTTCTATTTCTGGACTGGACTACCAGAAAAATCGGAAACAGGAGGTTGACATTTCTTTAGCTGAAACTGGTCTGTGTTTACTGAAATTTAAAACACTGCCCCCAGTGGCCGAAGCGGAAAGTGTTGTTGGGCGTATGGGCACGTGTGAGCTCCATTTTCCAAATGAAATGTCCACGGAGGGGCGCCAAAAGAGAGTTGTGAAGCAAGTTCTTTTCAGCTGCACAGGATGTAATACAGTGAAGAAGAAACTTACCTTAACCGAACCATCAGTGGAGTAAAAATTCAATGTTAGATGGAAAAATGCAACCTCCGAACCACGCCCTCAGATTATGCAAGCGCGCTTACATCCTGGTTTCATTGCGGGATACGAACCCTGGCCTCCCATGATTATTTCTGACTTCTACATTCATAATCGTCCAATATAGAGAAGTAGCAAACATTTGGAATAAGTTTAGGACAAAATCCATTGATATTTCTAACTTTGCGCACATAGTTTTGAATGAATACCTCACATCCGGTCGGGCGGTCACATACAGTCTAGTCGCACAAGTTTATATATTTCAACGCAGCCAAAGCTCAAATCGGATCTGAAAATGTTGCATACGGAGATGGTCAGAATCCCACGCAGCCCTTGTCCGACTTTCCATTGGAAATGAACGACTTTCTGTCTATTGTCTGTCGTGTGTCGGAAGCAGTGAAAAGGCGGCTTAAGCGACAAAAAGGTTGCAAAAGAACCATAAAAGCGGTCCATCTGACTCATGCACTACATTCCAAGTCTTCTGAAGCTATCTGGTAGATTTTGTAATTGCATGGAAAAGAATAACCAGCACAGTCTTCAGAATTTGAAAGTTATACTGGTTTGGAACAACACAATGGTGTTGGCAGAAATTTTTGGTTGAACTGTTCCTTTAAACATAGGCATGTTTCCACTAGTTTGACTAGAAAGTGTCCAAATACTTTTTGCTCTTAATTTTGAACAGGACATCTGTTTTTATGATGTAAAGCTAACTTTTTTTAAGAAAGGTTTTGCTTTGTTTAAAACAAATGCAACTGGCTTTGATATTTTCTAATCCATTGCAATGAAATCCAGACATTTTTAAGTGTGACTTAATACTGGGGCCACTTACATTAATAGTTGTATGAAATCTGTTTAATTACCCTCAAGAGTATTCTGCAGCTCAAGGACTTGGTTAATAAGTCTGGTCTTCTCCTCCAACTCCACCTGATTTTCCATGTCACCTGAAGCACAAACTAGAATTTAAGGAATAGTTTACCCAAAAATGAAAATTCTCTAATTTTAAGTATTCATTCAAATATTCTGATGAATATCTCAGCTCTGTAGGTCCATACAATGCAAGTGAATTATGTCCAAAATGGTGAAGTTCTAAAAAGCACATAAAGGCAGCATAAAAGTTATCCATAAGACTCCAGTGGTTAAATCCATATCTTCAGGAGTGATATGATAGTTGTGGGTGAGAAACAGATCAATATTGAAGTCCTTTTTTACTACAAATTTACATTTATATTTATGCATTTGGCAGATGCTTTTATCCACGACTTACAGTGCACTTATTACAGGGACAATCCCCCTGGAGCAACCTGGAGTTAAGTGCCTTGCTCAAGGACACAATGGTGATGGCTGTGGTGATTGAACCAGCAACCTTCTGATTACCAGTTATGTGCTTTAGCCCACTACGCCACCACCACTCAAATCCTCCTTCCTGTCCAGTAGGTGGCGATATGCATGAAGAATGTGAATCGCCAAAAACAAAAGAAAAATGTGAAAGTGAAAGTGGAGATTTATAGTAAAAATGACTTAAATATTGATCTGTTTCTCACCCACACTTATCATATCACTTCTGAAGATATGGATTTAACCACTGGAGTCGTATGGATTACTTTTATGCTGCATTTATGTGCTTTTTGGACCAAAATTCACTTGCAATTTATGGACCAAAAGAGCGGAGATTTTCTTCTAAGAATATTAAGCTGTGTTCAGCAGAAGAAATAAAGTCATGCACATCTGGGATGGCATGAGGGTGAGTAAATGATGAGAGCATTTTCATTTTTGGGTGAAATATTTCTTTAAACAGTCCAAACGGTGACAGTTGACTCTTGTGTTAGTTTAAAGATGGATCCATGTTCTGTTGGAGATTTCTGTAACTACCTCAACCCAGTGTCTTACCATCCATGTCGGAGTTCATGGTGAAACACTCGTCTTCTTGTTTGAAATGCAGGGCTGCGACTCGAGTGGACACTTCAGGATGAGTGCAAAGCCTGATCGAATCTATAAAACAGAGATCATCATATTCAGTTTAATTTGGTGGCATTTATGACAGCATTGCTAAGTGCTACATTTCTGACTAGTATTTAAACCGTTACAATACATATATATATATATATATATATATATATATATATATATATATATATATATATATATGGACTGTTTCAATTATACATTTTGTGGAGGCAGAGTGCTCAGATGGAACGTAAAATAATTGCGTTCTTGCTGTAAATGAGCTGCTAGCGAGTTCATCTTTCGTTAGCTGACACACAGCTGATTATGTAAACAAACCAATACACCTCCATTACAGTCCTATCTGAAGCACAACTCACGCACTTCGTTTAAAAGTAAACAAATAGAAATCTACAGAAAACATTAAATACATTAATATCCCGACCTATGAAATGTAATATTAGCCTACACAGGCTAAAGCGACGTCACACTTCTAGGGCGATGTCTTCCAGAGTCTGACGTCATAGATTATGTGTTTAACCCATTACATCCCGTGACGACTTTATTATCTGTTAGATTTTCAACATTGTCGACATTTCTCTGGTTGTTCTGCTTGGCTTAAAAAAATCTATAAAAATTTTTTTTAAAAATTAATATAATATTAATAATTACTAAAGATACACTACGTAGGTTTTGAATATGTGGTCTTCGACTTACACTGATAATTAGGGGCATGGCCCAGCATCATTCAAACACAATAGTTTTTAGTTAAAAGTTGCCATTCACTCGTAGAAATTCACTATTCACAGTCAGCCATGATTACTTTAATCAAATAAATGTCCAATAACAGGACAGTTAGTGAGATTAAGCGAGTAGTATTCGGCTGGTCATGTGATTCTAACATGGCGGCCCCCGTGTGCGGACCCTCTCCATGTGGAATAAAACAGCTTTTATAAGGTTACTGATATGACTGGAGTCACTCACATGGAATGCTCATGATCTTATACATATGAATAAAAATTACTATTCATTTCTTTAGACTTAAAATGTTTTAATGAGGAAAAAATTACTGAATGAACCTTTAGTATTATATATATATATATATATATATATATATATACAGTTATATGGTATATAGTTATAGTTTGTGTTATACAGTACAGTATATGATGGAGAAAATAATTTCCTCAAATAAAAGAGGAAATAAAATCATGTTAGACCTCAATGTAGTTAGAGCAGAAAGTCTGTTTCCAGGACAGCAGAGTTTTTATGCAGAATTTGAAAATGCAGTTTGTGAAAATGTGTAATAAAATGAAAGTTCAAACGTATTCATTGAAACAGTTTTTATAATGCATCATTTTTATTTTCAATATATTCTTAAATCAAAACAAGGTATAGAAATGAGTGCATTTGGGAGGGAGGGATTTATTCATTTTTACCATATTGTTCCATATGGTAAGAAACTGGTGATGTAACTAGACAATAACATGGAAAAATACCCATTTTAATGACAAGACCTAAAGCAATACTACTGATCATCACAACAAATATGTCACTTGTTTTGAGAGAATATTAGTAAAAACAACATGTGGTATCTTTAAGAATAATACTTAAGATTGTATGCATAAAATGTTATAGATTGTTTGCTATTAAAAAGAAACAATGGGCTTCTATAAATGTTTACAAAATATTTCACAACCTGTTATAGGTAGCCTGACATAACAAAAATAGAGTTATTTGCATTTACACTTTCTTGGAGTTTGAAGTGCTTTTTACACTGCGCAATAAATAACGTAAGTGAAAATTGTGCATAATAGGTAAATGGTTTCTAATGATTAATAATTATAATATAACTTATTTAGGTGGTTCTAGCTCTGCTTTGAAATATCATTGTCATTGCACTGGATTAAGCATGCTTTGCTTTGAAGGTTAAGGATTTGTGTTCATTTTGGCGTTATCTGTATCAGATCATGTTTGGGATTGTTAAAGCTGGTGAGAGGCATGTGATCATGTGATACCAATTATTTGAGAACAGTTTGTTAACAATAATAGTATTATAATAGTTTTATGAAGAAAGTCTTGTATTATGAATTATGAAGAAATTCTTATGAGAGCCAGTCTGACTATTTAAGGGAACAGTTTACCTAAAACTGAAAATTCTGGTAAATGTTTTTATTTATTTATTTTTTATTTTTATTAAGATGTAAAGTATTAAAATTATGAACTCACCCTTATATTGTTAGAAAAATTTTATTTAATTCTAGGAGAAATCTTATGATGCTCTTTTTCATTCGAGGGCAGTTCATAGTGACCACGTCTGTCAAGCTCCAATGGCAAACATTTTTTTTTAAATAAAATAATAATAAAATCAAAGCACCAGCTAAGTACGACTCTTGCATTATATTCCGAGTCTTCTGAAGCCATATGATTGCTTTATTTGAGAAACAGACTGGAATTTGTCATTTTCACAAAAAATCTAGAAATCTCTAAAATAATATTTGCATTCACGTTCAATTAAAAAAATATTTATATAGTTTGTTGCGCTAGGTTTCACATCAAACACCATCAGTTCTCACACATCTTATAATAACTTACAATCGGTCTGTTTCTCATACAAAGCTATTGTATGACTTGAATATAGTGTACAAGTCTACTTTTATGTTCTTTTATGTGAGAATTGTTCAAAAATTCTCCATTTGTGTTCTACGGTGTAAAAAAACAGCATACAGGTTTGGAACGAAATGAGATTAAGAGAGTAAATAATGATTTTTGGGTGAACTACTTTTTTGAGGTCTAGTATTATCTATAGGCAGGATTTAAAAGTGCATCACATGAATAGATGAGAGACCGTACACTGAATAACATCAAGTATTGTGAGAACACTGATGCTGCTTGAACTGCTCAGTATCGCTGAAGGTCTGGTTGCACTGAGAGCAGCTGTGGGAGTTCCGTTCGGCTCTTTCTCCAATATGGATCTGCTGATGTCGTTTCAGGTATTCCACTCGACTGAATCGTTTCCCACATGCCCCACACTCATACGGCCTTTCGCCTGTGTGGATACGCTGGTGCCTTTCCAGGTTTCCAAGACGACTGAAGCTGCGGCCACACTGCGGGCACCTGTGGGGGCGCTCGCCTGTATGAACCAGCTGATGGCGCTCGAGGGACCGCGAGTGCATGAATCGCTTGCCACAGAGTTCGCAGCGGTGCGACTGCTCTCCTATCTGCCCACATTCATGGCTCTTAAGGCTCCAGGCGTGGCTGAATGCTTTCTCACACACAGAGCACTGATAGGGCCGCTCCTCAGACACAGGGCAAGAGTGCTCCGCCAGGTCACAGGCGGAATTGAAGCCGCTGCCACAGCTTGAGCAGAAATGCAGGATGTCGCCACCCTCTCCTCCTGACTCCTCCTCCTTGTTCATAGGGGCTGATGGAAGTTGTAGTTCAGTAGGGTCGGTTCTCTGTGATGATGATGATGATGATAATAATGACACACCCCGCTTAGAGCTGCACAGACCGTCTAGTCCAATGAACGCCACACTTTCGGTTCCGCACACCTCATTAGAGGGGCTGCCCAGGCGTGACTCCGCCTCCTCCCGTTCACGCTCTGCCTTGAGGGCAGTCTCAAGTCCGCTGAGCTCATCTTCATTGGCCATTGGATCCTCTGGCATGGGTAGCTGCTCCTCCCACACTTCAGCAGCAGCTGATTCAGGACCAGTAGAGCCCATTTCTCCTGCATACATATACAGACATATATACTAATCCTTTGCACATGAGGATTCACTCATAATGAAAATTCTGTAATAATTTACTCACCCTCATGTTGTTCCAAACCCATATGCGGTTGTTTTTTCCTTGGAACACAAAAGGAGAAACTTTGAAGAATGTACATGCTCCACTTTACCATGAAATGACAACTTTTAAGCTAAAAAACAGGACAAAAAAAAACAAAAAAAAAAACACCTTTATACACCTTTTTCCTACGTTCTGTGATGCTTAGCGCGAAATGTGGCAACTGTTGACAACAATTGTGTTATTCTCGTGCTTGGGTATGTAATCACTTTTTCAAGTTGTTTGACCAGGCAGTTATTACCTTTTAAATCTGCACGCAAGTTTAAACTTTTGTTTGGCGCAACGGTTGATTGAAAGGCAGCGCTTCGCTGACCTCTGGTATGCATCATTCAGAACAGCGTTTACACCTCAAATATGATGTGGTAACATGAGTTTTTGACTACCTCTGTATGTGTTTTTTTTGTGATCCAATCACAAAACATTTTTCACCTAGTTTATAACTATATTTAGCGCTGTCCATTTGCGATCGGATCATCCGAAACATGTCTTAATACCAGCTGTAAACAGGGTCTAAAATGACTGCTGCCAAAGATAGCGAATGCTATAGAATGACATCTGGCGTAAGTCACACCCACATCCATTTGCCAGTAAGACCCCCTGGAAAAAGGTGGATAAAAGTATCATAAAAGTAATCCATATGACTTTTGCACTGTATTTCAAGTCTTCTGATGTCATACAATAGCTTTGTGTTTAAGTCGTTATTCACAGATGATCTTTCCCTCTGCTTAGGGCTGCACGATATGGAGAAAAAATGCAATGTGCGATGCAATAATCCTATGATGACGTCATCAGAGTGTGTGGAACATCGGAACCCCCACCGCCCAAATATACAGAAGTCTATTGGGGGAAAAAAGGGCTGTCTATCCCACAGATCACAAACATGTTTTTTTGTTCCAAATTGCATAGACTGCGTATAATATATACGGTTTTACCATTAGTTACATATCCACAGATGTGATGTGCTCCATCATTTGAGTCGGAAGTAGTTTTTGGGGAAACATGATTTTAGTTTCAGCTTTCAAAAGATTTCAATTTGATCATGAAATTCAAATAATAAATGTTGTTTTGATGCTCTTTAATGCTGTGCGTGACAGTTTGCGGTAGCTGACCATTCAAATGGAGCGGGGCACAACGCTGTCATTCACCGACTCCTCTCGCACAAAAACAAACATGAATGAACATCAGAGGGTATGTTGAAAGATAAAACGTACCGATATGTGTCATCTCTCATGAAATCACCCAATCTTTTAATGACAAAACGACATGAAGAAAATGAAAAAGGAATATCACGCTTTTCCGTGGGTGTTTATGCACCGGAGCTTACTCATGAGATCGGCGCCTATGCACACTGCACGCACACACCTGCGTCGCCATGAATGTTACTTTTTAAAGTATTATAACCATTCTGTACTCGCAAGCCCTTTAATATGCATTTTGCGATATGTACATTTTCGATATTTCGGTAGATGTGATATATTGTGCAACCCTACCTCTGCTGCAGCTCTCATAATTCGTAATTATTTGCACATGTCATATGGACTTTTATTGTGTTTCATGGTGTTTTGCTGCCCTTTCTTGAGCTTGACACCCCATGGCCACTATGATTTATGATTGTTTGGAAAACAGGATTCTGTAAATATGCGTAAATGATTCAAAACACCTTCTGTTGTGTTCCACAGGGACACAGGGCAAAAAACAACAGCATCTGGGTTTGGAACAACATGAGGGCAAGTAAATAGTGACAGAATTTTCATTTTTGGGCAAACTATTCCTTTAACAGTGTATGCTCGCAATAAAAAAAAAAAGAAAAAGAAAACGAACTCTGTTTTTCCCCAAACAAGGTATAGTGCTGCTTACCGTGGGTAGGGCTGGTTTCACTCTGGTTCATCTGTAGGACCTCTTGCAACAGCCTCAGGGAGTCTGGTCTGTAGCTTTCCACCTAAAAAGAGCAAAAACAAGACGGTTTCCACACCTTTTGACCAATGAATTTCCAGGACTTTCCAGTCATTCATGGTTACTGGATGAGGCTTTTTTAAAATGATTTTTTTATAAGAATGCACTCAAAAAAAAAAAAAACACACACACAAAAAAATCCTAATTAAATGTTTTAGAGCTGAGCATAACTACAAATTAAAATTCACTATAAAATGCCCATTACTTTTCGTTGACCTTTTACAAATAAATTAATTTCCATGACTTATCCAGGCCTAATATTTCCAGGTTTATCATTGCTGTGGGAACTCTGTTAGAAGGTGTGAAATTAATATTTTTATATGTCAACAATGATGGGATAAGATATGGAACTCTGTGTCTCTGGTGCAGTGTTGCTGATTGCAAATATCTATCAAAATGTTCTGTTAAACAAGTCATGACATGCCTTTTTTTATTATTTTAATATGTTCCTTGAGATTCACTTATAATATCAATAAAGTTTTTTGTCATATATTTGTAAAACATGATCATTTTCCACCCTCATTCTGACCCTCTGTCAGAAATGCTTGGTTTTGGTGCTGCTTCTCCTTTAAGACTTGACAGTAAACACCCACTTCTATGATTGGCTCTTTGCTCTTGACTGACCTGCTCTCTCTACTTACCATCTCAGACTGTGACATCACAATGTGGAGGAAGTAGAGTATGGGTCATTTTGGCAGCTTGATTTAAACAAATGCTCTTTTTGCAGTGAGGAGGACGTTTTGAGTTCTGAAACTTACAGTTTGTTTTTATAGTACAATAACCTCTGATATGTCAAAAGGTCACGGATAAATGTATTCCTCATTTCATGACCACTTAAAAAGAATGTTCCAGGTTGAATACAAGTTAAGACAATCAACCTGTTTTGATGTGTCCCTTTTATTTAGATAAAAAATGAAACAATTGTGGTTACAGTGAGGCACTTACAATGGAAGTGAATGGGGCCAATCCATAAACATTAAAATACTCACCGTTTCAAAAGTATAGCCACGAGACGTAAACAATATGCATGTTAACATGATTTTAGTGTGATAAAATCACTTACTGACCTGATCTGTGTAAATTTATAACCAATATTACAACTGTGTTGCCATTTATCACACTAAAATCATGTAGTACAGAGATCTTATCACAATAAAATCATGTTAACACACATATTGTTTACGTCTTGAGGCTATACTTTTGAAACGGTGTGTATTTTAACGATTTACGGACTGGCCCCATTCACTTCCATTTTAAGTGCCTCGCTGTAACTGAGATTTTTTTTGTTTTTTTAAATGAGAGAGGGATGAGTCAAAATTATTTTTGTGGTAATCAACATTATGCTACAAAATGCTGTGGACTGAGCTTAACTTGTATTAAACCCGGAATATTCCTTTAAGCTCCTAAGAGCCTCTCCTGCTCAGCTTCAAGCCCTACAGTCTGTCTCCACTTTCTCCTTCCCTCCCTGTTGCTCTTTCCTCACATGTGATTGGCTGCTCACCTCCTCTTTAATACTGGCCGCCTCCTTCCTCTCCCCAGAGACGCGTCTCCTCTCCTCCTCCCCCCCTCCACCACCTCCTCCAGTTGGCAGATGGACACGGAACACGTCCCTCCTCTCATCCCTCACTCCTCCAGTCCCATCCTCCCACGCAGCACTCCACTCCTTCCCCTGCTTTCCTCCTGAGAGACAGAAAAACGGGAGGGGGAGAGAGGAATGGAAAAGAGGAGGAGAGGAAGTAGAGAGAAACATGAGAAGTGAGGAGAAGGTCGCCATTATGGGTTCTCACTCCATTTTGACTGGCAACAATGCACGACAGAAACGAACAGCATCTAATGACACTGAGCTGCCCAGTGCGCTTACTTTGGAGATCCACTTTGCGCGTTTTGCGCCCGGTGTCGTCCGTGCCAAGCAGAGCAGCGGCGCGTCGACTGGCCGCCCAGCCCATGCCATATTTGCGTTCATTCCTCAGTTTATTCTCAGTCAGCCTCAAGCGCAATTTCAGAGCTTCGTTCTCTTTTCTGTTCAGTGATATTTCCACCAGGTAGTCGTTCACCGTGTCCTGAAAGAGTTTGGTGATCTCGCACACTGATGCTCGAACCAAACTATCCATGACAGCGGTCAAGTGCGCTTGAAAGGTCTTCACCGATTCCGCCATGGTTTTAAAAGTGTTCAATTACACATGCACGGTGCGAATGAGATACCACAATCAGTTTAGAATATTTTAAACCTAACAATGTGGGAAAAAATAACCATAGTAACAAATCCCTCCTATGACATATGTCAGCACCAGTCAAAATTCATGTTTTGACCATGGTTTCTGCACAAATCCAGCCGTGTTTACGTGTGCACGTGGTCAATTGTTACAGATTTATGTCAGCGGTTGTCACCCGAAGTAACCCAACTTTGCGCACAGCCAATGGATGAGACTCTGCTCGTCTCGATCGCAACAAAGATTCAAACCTCAATTCCACTGCGATATGATCGCGACGGTACGGTCCTTTGCCAAAATAGATCCGTGTTCATGTTTGAAGAGTCTTTACGCGCTATCAACTGCAGACATTTCACCGCGTCGCGAGCACCCATCTCAACTCAAGCGCTTTTATTTCTCGCCTATTACTGTGTCCGATTCGCGGACGAATCGTTCTTTTGAACCGATTCTTTTGAATGAATCGATCGAGCCGATTCGCACAGTTTTGGTAGATGTAGCAGATGACTGTTTAGGAATACAACTGTGAAATTGGAACATGATTGTAAATAAAATGGAAATAATCAATATTAGGCTGTTATAATTAACATTAGCATTAACAGGGTTGGGGAGTAATGGAATACATGTAATGGGATTACGTATTTAAAATACAAAATATAAGTAACTGTATTCCCCTACAGTTACAATTTAAATCATTGGTAATTAGAATACAGTTACATTCAAAAAGTATTTTGATTACTGAAGAGATTACTTTGCATTTTATTGTCATTTGTTTCATTTAATATTTAGTCCTTTCAGATGGAAAACATTTATACATATAATGATGCGATCCAAAGTGCATTTGAACAGCGGTGAAACACTTTCTTATGATGTGTTACATTCATACGAGCAGACAGAGAAGTACGTTTGAAGTAAGTTTGGAGCAGAAGAAATAGAAATAAACCTTGTGTAAATTGTCAGCTTTACGCTAAGCTAAAATGCTATTTCTAGCCATTTTACATGCACAGGTTACCAGGCACGATCATATTTTATCAAGAAAATTCACGTTGGATCATAATTTGTTTTTTTCTAGTAAGACCTTTGATATTAGGGCAAAAATCTTATTCTTGATAATAATTTTTGTATTGTTTTCCTGTAAAAATATCTAAAAATCCTTAAAACAAGATCCATTTGATTTATCTTGTTTAAGAAACAACACTGCATAAGATGTTTAGGTTTTTCAGAGAATGTATTTTTAACATGTATATTTTGTCTTACTGTACTGGCAGAGTTTTTATAGTCAAAACAAGTGAAAAAATCTACCAGTGCTGAAGAAGTAATCCAAAGTATTTAGAATACGTTTCTGACCTTGAGTAATCTAACGGAATACATTACAAATTACATTTTACAGCATGTATTCTGTAATCTGTAGTGGAAAACATTTCAAAAGTAACCCTCACAACCCTGAGCATTAATATGGGAAACACTATTTTCTGAACAATGTTTTTAAAGGAATATTCCGGGTTCAATACAAGTTAAGCTCATTCGACAGCATTTATGGCATAATATTGATTACCACAAAAATGTATTTGGATTAACACCTCCTTTTCTTGAAAAAAAAAAGACAAAAAAAGAAAGAAAAAGTCAGGGTTACAGTGAGCACTTACAATGGAACCGAATGGTGGCCAATCCGTAAATGTTAAAATACAGTTTCAAAAGTATAGCCACAAGACGTAAAATGCACGTAAACATGTTTTTAATGTGATAAAATCACTTTGTTACATCCGATTTTACAATTAGTTACCATGACAATGTAATGATATTAACATTTAAAAAACAAAAAACGTTTTTTTTACGTTTTAACAGAAGAATTCATGTAAATTATAAGCTTCACATTTCTGCCTTTAAACCCTCCAAAAAGTGGCCCCATTCACTTCCATTGTAAGTGAATACCTTACCATACCTTAATTTTTTTGCTACTTCTTTTCTTTCTTTCTTCTTTTAAGAAAAGCAGTGATGAAAATATTTTTTGTGGCATTAATCAAAGTTATACCACAAATGCGTTCTGTCGACTGAGCTTAAAGGAATAGTTCACCCAAAAATGAAAATTTGCTGGTAATTTACTCACCCTCAGGCCATCCAAGATGTATCTGAGTTTCTTTCTTCATCAAAACAGAATAACGCGCTTCCTGACTCCTCCTCCACGTGACGCGTGACCTTACCAACGAGCTTACGTCATCCCTCTCATGAGCGCACATCACAGAGATGTACGGAAGTGAACATTTGTAGTTAAAAAGTATATAAGTATTGTTTTGTTTCTAAAAATAATTAATCGTTTGCATTCAGAAGAACTTTATTTGTCGACTGGAGTCATGTGGATTATTTTGATGCACCCTAAATATGCATTTTGGACCGTCAAAAAATGGAGTACATTCATTTGCATTGTTTAGAGGAGGAGGCCTGAAATGAAATCCTAAAAATCTTAAATTCTGTTTTGATGAAGAAAGAAACTCAGATACATCTTGGATGGCCTGAGGGTGAGTAAATTATCAGCAAATTTTCATTTTTGGGTGAACTACTCCTTTAACTTATTGAACCCAGAATAATTCCTTTAATAAAACGTTAAAATTCTAATGATGCAATCTATATAACCTAATAGTGAAAATACCGTGATAAACAGTATTTTTAATGGAAAATAGAACGCAAAATACCGCGCGGGGCCGTCTGCGAACACCTTTGAGTGATGACTCGAATGAACCGGTGTCATGAAATGAACTGTCCGAGCGAACCGATTCGCTAAAATGAATCGGACTTCCCAACGCTGCAATATTATTTCCGGGTGTCGCGCTCTGCGTGTTCGCGAGGTTACCGTAATCACCCAAAGCAAAATCGCATAATATTTCAATAAATTGTTTAATAAAAGTCTTAATTCACTTATGTTCGTTTTTAAAGTGAATAATCCCGTATATGTTGCGTATCTCGAAATACACCTGTTAATTCTGTGTAGTTGAGGGTTTTAAAGGAACCGTCAAATCACTATTTGGGTCAAACTAGGTGTGTTTACGGTAGCCTAGAGAAAAGTACTGGCTCGGTTACCTTCCTTATTCTACCCTGCAGTGTTGCTCAGGTTCACGTCTGTAGACATTCCCGAAAGAGACTGACCCTTCTTAGTTGCACTCTACTGCAGTAAGTGTCGTCGTGCCACTGCATTGCAGTCATGCCGATGTTCGTGGTGAACACAAATGTTTCAAAGGACGCTGTTCCTGCTGAGCTGCTGTCGGAGGCCACGCAGGAGCTCGCCAAAGCGATGGGCAAACCCGCGCAGGTGAGCCTCAAACGTGGTATTCATTTTGTATTAGTTAGTTGTTTATCCAGCAGCACGCGCCCAACCTAAAGATTCTCTATTCCTGCTACTGTCAGTGACGTTACAGTTAAAGAGGAGAGATTAATTCTACCACCAAGTCACGTTTCATTCTCTACTACCCGCTTTCAATGCAATCCAGCCTGTATCTAATTATATAATATGTGCATACAGACAACATGTTTAATTATTTGCAACGATGAAAGCCTTCCTGTCTTTTTTTCTGCTTGTTTGTGTTAGTACATCGCCGTGCACATTGTCCCGGATCAAATGATGATGTTCGGGGGGAAAGGAGACCCGTGCGCGCTCTGTTCTCTCACCAGCATCGGAAAGATCGGGGGCGCGCAAAATAAGCAATACTCCAAACTTCTTATGGGCATGCTCAAAAAACACCTTGGCATTTCACCTGACAGGTATAAAGAAATATTGCAGCTAAAATACATACAAATCGGGTTACTGGCAACCAAGGCAGAGCTGCACATAAGTACATGCTAAGTACATTAATACATTTCGAATCCAGGATGTTACTGCATACGCATAGTCGAGCTCCTAACATACACATTAAGTTAAAACATAGTTGTTTTGGTGTAAATGTCAAATGCCATTATGATTTGTTGGTTGAGTAAAACCTTCTCACTTTGTTTTCTCAGGATCTATATAAACTTCATTGATATGGATGCGGCTAATGTGGCCTGGAACAGCACCACCTTTGGATAAAAAATGTGGATGGATGGCCTGTTATAAACACACTTAGAGTTGTTTGGAGTGTTATATTACCAGTTGATCGAGTATTAACACACAGCACTTACTGCTTACATCACATACCAAATTGCTTTGACAATAAAATTTTCTTTGAACTATAATGATTTAGTTTTTATTTATGATGTTTTGTCATTATTTATGCCTCTTTAAAGCACAAACATTGCATGCCTCCCATGCTCTCCTTTGCTCTTTACCCTCGGTCAAAGCATGATGCTGATAAAGGTGTATTAATGTGTTATGCATAAATGTGTTCCATTGGAGATGTCATAATCTACAAATGAAAGTAGCAGTTGAAACCACCTGGATTTTAATATGACTATACTGTATTTTTAGTAGTCCACCAAGTATTTTAATAGAGCTCACAGAGTCCCCCAATAGCAATCTTGACCAAGAGATTTCTTCTTGTGACCTTTTTAGTCAATACTTCTTACAGGGTTTGGATTTTAAATTGTATCCCACTACAGATTGTAGAATACATGCTGTAAAATGTAATTTGTAATTACTCAAGGTCAGTAAAATAATCTAAATACTTTGGATAATTCTTTACTTGGATTACTCTTATTTTTATTTTTTTACCTATTTTGGCTATAAATAATTTAAAAAGTGAAAAAAACCTAAATATCTTATTTCTAAAATAAGATAAAAATTATTCTTAATGAGAATTATATTTTACATGGAAACAATACAAGAATTATCATTAAGATTTTTGCAGTACATCTTTGCCCTAATATTAAAGGTCTAACTAGAGAAAGAAAAAAATATCTAATGTGAATTTCCTTGATTAAAAATATAATCATGCCTAATAACAGATGCGTGTAAAAGGGCTGGAGAGCACATTATAGCTTAGCATAAAATTAAATCGTCACATGACAACTGACACAAAGTTAACTATTTCTGCTGCTCCAAACTTTAAAACCCCACAGAGTATACACAACGACATAGTTTTCTATCCACCTTTTCACTTATAACAGTGTGAAAGAGCCCTCTGTTTGCTTGTTAAATGTAACATTATAAAAAAGTGTTTCACTGCTGTTTAAACACTCCTTAGATCACATCATGTTTATGGATGAATGTTTTTCAGCTACAGTGGCAAGAAAAAGTATGTGAACCCTTTGGAATTAGCTGGTTTTCAGCATTAATTGGGTTATAAAAAGTGATCTCATCTTCATTAAAGTCACAAGTATAGACAAACACAATATGCCTAAGCCAACAACACACAAACAATTCTAATCTTTCATGTCTTTATCCCATCCCATTAAACATTAACAGTGCTTTGGAAAATGCAACTGAACCCTTGGATTTAATAACTGGTTGATCCTCCTTTGGCAACAATAACCTCAACCAAGTGTTTCCAGTAGCTGTGGATAAGACTTGCACAACGTTCAGACGGAATTTTAACCATTCTTCCTTACAGAACTGCTTCAGCTCAGCCATTTTCTTAGGATATCTGGTGTGAACGGGCTCTGACTGGGCCACTCCAAAAGGTGGATTTCCTTTTTTTTTTAAAGATATTCTGTAGTGGATTTATTTCGATGTTTAGGGTCATCGTCCTGCTGTATCACCCAACTTCTACTGAACTTCAGCTGGCGCACAGCCACACTGAAATTCTCCTGTAGGATATCTTGATAAACTTGGGAATACATTTTCCCCTCGATGATGGCAAGCGGTCCAGGCCCTGAAACAGCAAAGCAGCCCTAAATCATGATGCTCCCTCCATCGTGCCCTTTTTACGTCATACGTAGTGCTGCATGTTCTTCCCAAACAATTAAACTTTGGTTTCATCAGTCCACAAATATTTTTCCCAGTAGCATTGTGGAGTGTCAAGGTGGTCTTTGGCAAACTTCAGCCACGCAGCAATGTTTTTGTTGGACAGCAGCGGCTTCCTTCTCCCTATTTAATGTTTTCTGTATAGTAGACTCATGAACAGAGATGTTAACCAGTTCCAATGATTCCTTCAAGACTTTAACTGTCACTCTGGTTTTTACCTCACTGAGCATCCCTTGAGTCATCTTGGCTGGACGGCCACTTCTAGGGAGAGTAGCCACAGTATTAAATCATTTTATAGACAGTTTGTCTAACTGTGGACAGATGAATATCTAATCTCTTCAAGTTAACTTTGTAACCCTTTCCAGCTTTATGCAAAGCAACAATTTTTGATCATAGGTCTTCTGAGATCTCTTTTTTGCAAAGCATGGACCATGCCTTGGAAAAACAAAAAACAAAAGAGAGATCTTAGAAGACCTATGATGAAGAGTTGTTGAAATACAGATTGTGTTTAAAATACAATATTTTTTTTTATTTTAAATGCGTAATCCGGATACATGTATTCCGTTACTCCCCAACCCTGACTACTAAATAGATAGTAAGAGGCCTGACAAAAATAATTTTGATTGAAACGTTGTTGTTGTTTTTAAATCAGTAAAAGGGAATAGTATATCAGTGTGCAGATCTAGTTCTTCAGTTCTATACCAAATTGATAAGTCTCATCATTTGTGACCCAAATCATAATAATAAAAGTGCACACTTAACCAACAGACGGAGAGCTTCCAAGCACCTCACAATTCACCAATAACCTCAGCAAAGTTACTTTAAGTGATTTATTTGTCAGTGTAATCTTAGGTTTGCCACACAAGTATAAGATCACACATCTGCGTGCAGTGCTTAACTTTTTATCCACCACCAGCATTTGTAACAATACATTTGGAAACAAGCCCTTATTACTGCTTATTGTGATAAAAACCTTTATTGGGAAATCTGTCCTGAAAAGAAAATGGCTGATTCTCATCAAGAACAGTAGATGGTTGTGCTGCATGTGACAATGCTTAAAAGTTCATTAAAGAAAGCTTCATGGGTTTTATCTATTCAAAGCTTTTCAACACACAATAATGTAAGCTTGAAAACTAAAAAAAATAAATTATAATGATCCTTATTTAAGTTTTAGGGCAATTGTGAATGGAACACTACATCATTTACTCATTGAGTGCTAGACATTTAGGTACAAAATCTTTTTCTTTTTTTCCTTTTGAAACAGGTCAATGTTTTCGCCATCCATTTATGTATATTGCGAGACCCTCTTCCAGATATTTTTGAAGAGAACACCCTACAAAAGCAATAAGCACATGCATATTCATATTAAAGGGAGAAACACACTAGCTTTATTTGTATTAAATCAAACAGTAAAAAGGTGATTTACCAAACTTCAACAAAATTACAGAGAAAGGTAATAGCAATCTAAAACAAATTTTGTGAACATGAGCAATAGGTTTGAGAGCTTAACAGAAATAAAAACAAGGCGAGGTCAATTATCCAGTACAGGACACTAGAGCTGATCATCAGAAAATAGACAGGGTGGTTTTCCCATTAGTCCATTTACATCATTATGCATCCAGTTTCCAGGAAGATGGTTGACTAAAGGGAGAAAATAAGAACAGAGAAAAATGTTTAGAGAGCTATGATATGTTAGAACATTTTAATAGCAACAGATGCATCTCTCACATCTGTCCTACCTCTACTTGCTCTTCAGAACTTCCTTCAGGGCCGTCAACACTTCAGCAGGATCAGGGAACTTCAGCTTGCGAGGAGGACCCTTCTTAATGCCAGTCCACAAAACAACCTCTACACAGGAGAAAGAGGGATAGATAGAGATACAAACATAGATGAAAGAAGAAATAATACATGTAAGAGGCAGAGTCAGGAAACAATACTTGAGACATCCATGAAATTTCTACCTTTACTACTCTTCCATGATGTTTAGAGTAACATTTCTAGATAAAGTCTGGACCAATACCCATGGCAGTCGTACCTTTGTCCCCCTCCATCAGTGTGACCTCAAAGCTGTTCCGTCGAGGTTTCTGCGGATTGAGCACCACACAAAGTTCAGGGTGAGAAGCCGCAAGTGCCTCGCGCACACTTTCAGCATTCCGCCCGTAGACGCGTCAGCTTTTGCTGAAAAATATCACATTAATAGTTAGAATAGTCATTTTTATTTGTGTAGCACTTTTTATAATACACATTTTCAAGCAGAATATGAACATCAAAAATATATAATTTTCCAGTGAATATGTTAGATGCTACATAAAAAATGTGAGTTAATTTAAGCTACTTTTTTTTTTCATTGTTGGTTTTTTATATTTTCTTTTATATAAACACTCACTGGACACTTTATTAGGAAGACCTGTACACCTACTTATTCATGTGATTATCTAATCAGCCAATCGAGTGCCAGCTGTGTAATGTTTAAAATCATGCAGATGCGGGTCAGGAGCTTCAGTTAATGTTCACATCAACCAGCAGAATGGGGACAAAATGTGATCTCAGTGATTTGAAGCATGGCATGATTGTTGGTGCCAGATGGGCTGGTTTGAGTATTTCTGTAACTGCTGATCTCCAGGGATTTTCATGCACAACAGTCTCTAGAATTTATTCAAAATGGTGCCAGAAACAAAAAACATCTAGTGAGCAGCAGTTCTCTGGGTGAAAATGCCTTTTTGATGAGAGAGGTCAACAGAGAATGGCCAGACTGGTTCGAGCTGACAGAAAGTCTATGGTAACTCAGATAACCACTCTGTACAATTGTAGTGATCTGAATAGTATCTCAGAATGCACAACACGTCGAAACTTGAGGTGGATGGAATACAACAGAAGACCACATCGGGCAGTTTATTAGGACCACTGTGTTCCAAATAAAGTCCTCAGTGACTGTTTTTGTAATATGTTGTTTTTGGGATAAGGCATTAAGAACTTGAAATTGAATACGAATTTGAACTTGAATAAAGAACAATAAACTGTTGAAAAAGAACAATGAATCAATGAAGGTGAATCATTATTTATTATTGTTTTTGTATACGCTTAATTATTACGCATCTAGGAACAAATGCAGTCAAATGTGGCCAAAAAATTTTTTTTTCATTAACTGAATCTGATGGTGTCGATATGTCACTTTAAAAAAAAAAAAAAAAGGGTATATCCAAACCCACTTTATTTATATAGCTAAACATTTAACAATTGGCACTAAGACAGTGACTTGACAGGCCTATAATATTATGAATTATATCAAGTGGTACATGATAAAATGATCAAAAAAAGGACTTTTCTACATGCACATTTTAAATCTCTAGGGCATTTTAGTCACTTTCACTGGCATTTTTGCCCTGGTTATTTTCTGAGTCTAAACTGTTCTCTGTTCATGAAATTTTTTTGTATTTTACAAGACTTCCAAAATATTTATTTATCCTAATCTAAGTGCAGTGCACTGCCCATATTAGACTGTTAGACGACAAAAAAACACTGTTTTGTCTCTTTGTGCCCTCACCAGTGCTCGATGATCACCCTGTGACCTGTTTCGTCCTCTTCCTTCGCAACTCCAAGCTTTTCTTTCTTCTCCTCTACTGCAGCTTCTTCTGCATGCACTTCAACCTTGCGCTTCCGGCCACGACCTGTATATTCACAAAATGAACCACAGCGCTTAAAGGAATTGTTCACCCAAAAATGAAAATTCTCTCATCATTTGCTCACCTTCATGTCATCTCAAATGTGTATGACTTTCTTTCTTCAGCTGAACACAAAGATTTTTAGAAGACTATCTCAGTTCTGTAAGTCCTCACAATGCAAGTGAATGGTGACCAAATGTTTAAGCTCAAAAAGCACATAAAGGCAGCATAAAAGTAATACATACGACTCCAGTGGTTAAATCCAAGTCTTCAGAAACGATATGATAGGTGTGGGTGAGAAACAGATCACTATTTAAGTCATTTTTAACTATCAATCTCCACTTTAACATTCTTCATGCATATCGCCACCTACTGGGCAGGAAGGAGAATTGATAGTAAAAAATGACTTAAATATTTATCTGTTTCTCACCCACACCTTCATTTCACTTCTGAAGATATGGATTTAACAACTGGAGTCGTATGTATTACTTTTATGCTACTTTCTGGAGCTTCAAAATGCAGGTCACCATTTGGTCAATTGCATTGTGAGGATCTACAGATCTGAAAATGTGTATTTGTGTTCTGCAGAAGAAAGTTATACATCTGGGATGGAATTAGGGTGAGTAAATGATGAGAGATTTTTCATTTTTGGGTGAACCATTTCTTTAAAGTTTTGCAATGATGAACCCTTGACATGCACAAAAGATTGATGTATTTACTTGCGTTCCTTAAGGTGACACAATCGGAGATTTTGAGGCGTGACCTCAAACAACCACATGGATTTATTCAGTCTTATTTAAAATTGACTTTGGACAAGAATACCATATTCGACTTATGCAAAACAAAGCGTAATCTGTGCAAATCTCAATTTGGAAAAGTAAAATCCAGCACACAACAGATTAAACCACTACGATCTGTTCTAGTGCAACGCAACATTTAGATATCAGGTGAACAGCCTGAACATTTATCATAGCTGGTAAACTTTAGAGCCTCATCTTGATATCTGTTATTGAATAACAGGATGGGATGATATTTCAGAATATTCACATACCTGATTTGGCTCGAGAAGCCATTGCTGAAAAGCATGCAGTAAAGTGTGGCGCGTTAAGTGTGTTGAGATGAAAGTCTGGAGGACTGGGTGCGCCACCCATTGGTACGGAAAGTGTTTTGTACACTCGTACAATATTCGGTTGAAGCTGATGATGTAAAATCTCACCTCATTGACATGTTTTAGAGTCTTAAAAAACATTTATTACATTAGGTGTGTATAATTCACACATCCTTTTCTCTACAAAGATGTAAGCTCCTTCTCCCATGGGTTTTTTTTTTTTTTTTTAAGTGTAAATGTAAAAGTATGAGAATTAGTCACTTAAAAACACATTGATTGATTATTTCTGTAAATACTGGGGGTTTGTCACAATGATCAGATAAGCTGGTAAAAAACTACTTCTTACAGACTTAAAAAACTTGTACATTCAAAGACAATTCACATCAAAAGTTAGAATAGTATTGTGTCACTCTTTAACAATAAAACATTTGATATTTGTTGTTTCCAAATATACCCGATATTTAATGACAGAGTGCACAGATAGGGCTTTTTTGCCCTCACAGTTACCCGTGAGACTTTCAAGCATCAAATCACATGTAACAGTAATTTAAGATTTATTAATATATTAATGTTTTTAATATGGGGCATTTCCATTATGATCAGGGTTCCTGTCTGAACATTGTCTTTCCAAGAGACTGAGATTGAAAAAATATAATTACAATATAGAGGAACAATTATCCAAATAACAGTACAAAACACCAACAGCCAGGAGGTGAAAAGTAAATAAAAAAACAAAAACAAACAAAAAACAAAGAATACACACAACTTATATATATATATATATATATATATATATATATATATATATATATATATATATATATATATATATATACAGTTGAAGTCTGAAGTTCACATACACCTTAGCCAAATACATTTAAACTCAGTTTTTCACAATTTCTGACATATAATCGTAGAAACCATTCCCTGTCTTAGGTCAGTTAGGATCACTACTTTATTTTAAGAATGTGAAATGTTAGAATAATAGTAGAGAGAATGATTTATTTCAGCTTTATTTCTTTCATCACATTCCCAGTGGATCAGAAGTTTACATACACATATATATATATATATATACACATACAATTTAGTAAATAAAATAAAATAGACATAAATAATTTAAAATAAGCACAACAAATGAGTGTTTTCCAAAAAAAAAATTAAAAAATTGTTTTCAGACTCAAAACCGTCAGCATTGTGTGATGTCATCTACATCCCCACAAACTATTGCCCGATAGCTTTAACATCCCATCTGTGTAAAATAATGGAAAGAATGGTTACTGATAGACTGACATATTATTTAGAAAAATAAATTTCTTCTTTCCATAACAGAGTGGGTTTAGGTGTGGGCGAGGGACACTGGATCCAATGATATCGGTAGAGGCTGATATAAGAAAGGCATTTATTAATAAAGAATGTGTAATTGCTGTATTTTTTGACATAGAAAAGGCATTTGCTATGTTATGGAAAGAGGGATTATTAATAAAATTAGTGAGGATGGGTATAGGAGGAGGAATGTACAACTGGATAAAAGAGTTTTTAATTGAATTAGGGTGAAGACTGGGGTAGCCATAACCTCTAGTGGGGTGGTGGATAATGGAACACCTCAAGGTAGTGTAATAAGTCCTCTATTGTTTATCATTATGATAAATTATGTTTTTTCAAAGGTAGATATAACAATTAGTAAGTCATTGTTTGCTGATGATGGGGCTCTTTGGTATAAAGGAAGAAATATAGAGTATAAAGTGAAGAAGATGCAGTCTACATTAAATAAAGTAGAGGAATGGTCCATAAAGGAGGGATTCAAGTTTTCAGCAGAAAAGACAGCAATTAACCTTTTTACTAATAAGACAAAGAATATGGAAATAAAATTAAAATTATATAAAAAAGAATTAGAACGTGTATCCATAGTAAGATTTTTGGGTTTATTGTTTGATAGCAGATTAACGTGGAGAGTACATGTAGATAAGATGGTTGGGAAATGCAAGAGAATACTGAACGTAATGAGGTGTGTGTCAGGTCAAATAAGGGGAGCAGATAGAATGGCATTAAAGACTACAAATACATCAATGATATGGACTGTACTGACTATGGTTGTATTGTATATGGATCAGCAAGTAAAACTCAGTTAATTAAACTGGACAGAATTCAGTCTCAAACTTTAAAACTTTACCTCAGAAAACAGTGTCTCATAATTTTCCTCATGTGCAATTTCAACCCTTTGCTGTCATAGGTTATGAAGAGCTAACAAAACTTATCAAAAGCCACAATATGTTTGTTAGATCCAATACCAACTAAACTCTTAAAAGAGGTATTCCCAGTAATCTCAGAACCTCTTCTTAATATTATTAACTCCTCGCTATCCTTAGGACATGTCCCAAGAAACTTTAAAATGGCAGTTATCAAACTGCTTATTAAGAAGCCACAACATGATTCTGGAGAACTGGCTAATTATAGACCGATTTCAAATCTCCCGTTTATGTTGAAAATACTAGAAAAAGTAGTGTCCTCCCAAATATGTTAATTTCTACTGAGAAATAGTATATATGAACAATTTCAGTCAGGATTTAGGCCTCATCACAGTACAGAGACTGCACTTATCAGAGTTACAAATGACTTGCTCTTATCATCTGATCGCAACTGCATTTCACTTCTAGTGCTTTTAGATCTTAGTGCTGCATTCGACATGATAGATCACAACATTCTCTTGAATAGGCTAGAGAATTATGTTGGCATTTGTGGAGTTGCATTAGCATGGTTTAGGTCCTATTTAGCAGACCGCTACCACTTTATATGTGTAAATGAGGAATTGTCAAATCAAACAAAAGTGAAGTATGGAGTGCCACAGGGATCAGTTTTAGGGCCTCTGTTTTTCTACTTGTATATGCTTCCCCTGGGAGATATTATCAGGAATCATGGAATAAGTTTCCACTGTTATACCGACGATACCCAACTTTATATTTCTTCAAAACCTGATGAGATTTAACAATTCTCCAAATTAGCAGAGTGTATCAATGAAATAAAAGATTGGATGGCCAGAAATTTCCTTCTACTCAATTCCGACAAAACAGAGGTACTAATTATTGGACCAAAAACCTCTAAAAACAAGCCGCTAAAATATAATTTGACTCTCGATGGATGTACTGTTACATCGTCTTCAACAGCGAAGAACTTAGGTGTTATATTTAATACTAATCTGTCCTTTGAAAATCAAATTACCAATGTTTGTAGAACAGCATTCTCCCACCTAAGAAATATTGCTAAATTACGTCAAATGCTCTCTGTTGCTGATGCTGAAAAACTAATTCATGCGTTCATGACCTCAAGACTAGATTATTGTAATGCATTACTGGGAGGATGTCCAGCAAGTTCAATAAATAAACTTCAATTGGTTCAAAATGCAGCAGCCGGAATGCTGATGAGAACCAAGAAATATGATCATATTAGCCCCATTTTATAGTCGTTACATTGGCTACCTGTTAAATTTCGTATTAATTTTAAAATTCTGTTAACTACGTACAAAGCTTTGAATGGTCTAGCTATGCAGTACTTAAGTGACCTTCTACCACACTATATTCCATCACGTTCATTACAATCACAAATTCTGGCATGTTAATAGTTCCTAAAATATAAAAATCCACAAAAGGAGGTAGATCCTTTTCATATTTGGCTCCTAAACTATGGAATAGTCTCCCTAACACTGTTCAAGATGCAGACACACTCACTCAGTTTAAGTCTAGACTAAAGACTCATCTATTTAGCCAGGCATACACCTAATGTATCTCTCAACTCACAATTAGGCTGCTTTAGTTAGGTCTGCCGGAATCAGAAACGGTGATCATGAGCTACGTATAACTCTGCAATAAATTGAATGGCATCTATGCTAATATTATTTTATTTGTTTCCCTGTCTCAACCTCGGGACTCCTATACTGAGGTCACCAGAACCAGCCAGATCCTGCTCCGTTCCTGCTTGGTGTTGGACTCCACTTCTACGTGTCTCTGAGTGATGATGACTAATAGCAGCCAGTGCCAGCCAAACATCACTTCAGTCTATTACGATGGACTTCAGAGGATGAACTGATGCCAATGCCAACCATAAAACATGGGATACTTCAAATGCCATAGACTGAACCTTGGACTTAGGATAGACCTCACCGAAATTACCGGCCAGGTTGAACTGCAATGAACCTAACTGATCTCTGCCTACATCACCTCAGTCTAATGATGGACTATACTCTTGAAATGGAATACAAACACTATCAATTAATTGCCAACAAAACCCTTCATCAGCCAACTAACAAGGACAATTGCATCTATGTGAACTTCTGCAGTTAATCCAGGATGAACTTCAAAGACATTAGTCATTAACCTTACAGTTCATACAAAATATTTGTTTTCAACACTGACCATTAACACTTACTTAGTTTAATAATTTTAAACCATGACTTGCACTATACATAAGTAATATTGGCATTATATTCATGATATTAGCCAGAGGAGAACTGGCCCTCACAGTGAGCCTGGTTTCTCCCAGGGTTATTTTTCTCCATTAACCAACATCTTATGGAGTTTTGTGTTCCTTGCCACAGTCGGCTTCGGCTTGCTCACTGGGATTATAAATACAATTATTATTTAATTACTTATTTTAAACAATTCACAATTGTTTTTTATCAAACTACACAATGATGACTCTAAGACATTATTCATATTACAGTTTTATCTTCTGTTAATGCCTGATCTTCTGTAAAGCTGCTTTGAAACGATGTGTGTTGTGAAAGGCGCTATACAAATAAATTTGACTTGACTTGACTTTAAGAATCTGCTGTGGAGTATATTTAACATCTCCAGTTTCAGCTCTTCAAGTTGAAATGGGTGAAATGCCTCTACAATTAATAAGACAGCAGTTAATGGGGTCGTATTGGGCAAACTTAGGGGGCCAAAGTGGAAATCACCCTACAAAAAAGGTAGTGAGTCCTAGTTGGGAAAATGGAAAAAGTAAATGCACCAGTATTGGTTGGGTTATTGGAGATTTAGTTAAAGATATGGGATTAGAGGAGTATTGATATGCATCAATATTAACTATGCTACCAGTACCGTTATGGGTCATGCCACAGCCCAATTTTGATCTAACTCTATTAGAAATAAGACAAAATGAAGGACATAGTGAATCAGATGTGTATAAGGTTAGGGAGTATGTGGGTTTGAGATATGGGGATTTCACACACAATTTCACAGATGCTTCAAAAGATCCAAAAAATGGTCACGTAGGGGTTGCATACACAATTCAAAGTTGAAAGTGTCTAGGATAAGTAGTATATCAGATTATTTATCTGTGTTTACTGGAGAAATGATTGCTATAATGATGGCAGTAAAGTGGGTAAGTGAAGTTAGAGCTCAATGTGTAAACATATGCTCAGACTCTGCTCATACCTTTTAAGTCTAAGTGGCCAGCAATCAGTTACAAGACAGGATTTGGTAATAGATATTCTTCAGGATTTATATTAATTACTGCAGAATAATATAGAGTGCTGTGCAAAAGTCTTAGGCACATAAGATGGTTATTTATATTTTCAGCTTTAGTGTGTCAATAGGACATAGAAATGTTAGACTCCCAAACATTACTTTTGCAAATAGAAAAGATAAGAATAGAAGAACAGGGAGCCCTGCAACAGATGTCATGGCCCCCACAAAGCCCCCCACTGAACATTGTGTCAATCTGAGATTACATAAAGAGACAGAAAAACCAAGAAAAACTGTGTCCAGGTGTACCTAGGAGAATTGGTGCTGTTTTAAAGGCAAAGGTGGTCATACCAAATATTGATTTAGCTTTTTTTATGTTAACTGGACTTTGTATGACATTAAGTGATAAATGAAAACTATTTGTGTCATTATTTTTGAAGACATCCTCACTATATGATATTTTTCACAAGTGCCTAAAACTTTTGCACAGTACTGTGCATGTTCAGTTTTTGTGGTTTCCTGCGCATGTGGGGTTGAAATGAAATGAAGAGGCGGATACATTGGCTAAGAAGGCATTAGAAAGGGGAACAGTGGATATCCAAGTGTCTTTTAGTAGATCAGAGATAAAAATCAATAATCAAAAAGAATATTAATAACATATGGCAACAGCAATGGGGTAATGAAATAAAAAGGCAGATATTTGTATGCAATTCAACCAGCAGTAAGAAAGGGTAGGTTATCAGGAGGGAGAAGGAGAGAATATAATAACAAGACTAAGTTTGGGTCATACAGGGCTGAACAGTATGTAATGTTAGCCAGCTGGTAGGTAGCTGTGAAGTGTGTAAACCTCACTCCTCTGGCCTCAAGAGGCGCACTAGCGATTGACGCTAGAGGCTGTAGCCTTTTGCCGCTCCGTTAGCGCGCCCGCCTCCCATGCCGGAGACCCCAGTTCGAATCTCGCTTGGAGTGGGTCGAGCAGGACCAGTTACATTGGTGCCGTGAACTGGATGGTAGTGAGGTTTAGGGGGGTGAGTGTAAAGTTAGCCAGCTGGTAGGTAGCTGTGTAGTGTGTATACCTCACTCCCCTGGCCTCAAGAGGTGCACTAGCGACTGACGTTAGAGACTGTAGCCTTTAGCCTCCTCGTTAGCGTGCCTGCCTCCTGTGCCGGAGACCCCAGTTCAAATCTTGCTTGGAGCGGGTCAAGCAGGACCAGTTACAAGTACATTATACTCAATAGGGAAACATCCAACAGGATTTTGTGAATTGTGTGGAGTCAGTGAGTCGGTGGAGCATGTAATTGTTCAGTGTAGGAGATATTGAGTGGAAAGAAAGAGAGTAATAGGAGAGTTAAGCAGTAAAGGGAGAACAGCTTACATTAAAGAATGTGTTAAATCCACAAATAGGAAGTAATAAAAAATCTATAGTGATGAAATATCTGGAAAGTTCTGGACTAGTTAATCGAATATAAGGTTAAAGGATTTTTATTTTTTAGGGGCTACGTGTGGAAGCTGGAGGAGCTGACCACGCAGCGCCAGCTGAAGCTGCAGCCCAAACGGGGTTAGGAAATTAGGTGTGAAAATAGATAGGGTGGTGTAGGTACTGTGTTTGTAAATAGAGTGTCGATGGTCCAAATGGGAGATAGGTGGCGGTAATGCACCAATGGGTTTGCGAACCGCCGTAAAACAGCAAGAAGAAGAAGAAGAAGAAGAAGAAGATGATGTCATCTACACGCGACACGTCTTCATCACTGTGGTGTGATGCTTTGATAAAAGAAAAGCCTGATAAAAGCCAGACCACAGTTAATTTAATTATATCGACAGGCTAACAGGAGCAATCTAACAGTACCTATAACACAGTGCCACTTATGTGTAAAGTCTTATTAAACACTCAGTATACCACACAGGGAACCAGTTCCAACAGGTGTATAGCACACTAATTAGTGACACATATGGATTACAAGTAGCTAACAAAACAGTAAACAACGCTAATGAACATGATATAACATATCTGAACATATTCTGATCATCTTAGTTCTTGCTCTATTATAGCCATGACCGCAGAATCCCCAGAAAAGTCAGCCGAGGAAGGCTTAAGCTCGTCGGGCAGTGCTGGAGCAGGGACACGCTTCGACCTGGAGAAGGAGACTGAACTGCGCTTCGAGATCGAAGCAGGAGAACGAGTCCATCTCGAGCTGTTGTCTGGTATGGCAGAGGTGTTCGGTTCCGAACTGAACAAGAATAAGAAGTACAACTTTGGGTCAGGCTCTAAAGTCGCTGTGTTCACTTGGCAAGGCTGCAGTGTTTCACTCACAGGCAAGACAGAGGTGAGAGAGGTCAGATAGCAGCGGTCTGGACTGCAGGGGATGTATAATGAATTTAAACATGTCTCTCCCACACGAATATAGGTGGCTTACATCTCAAAAGATACGCCTATGCTACTGTATCTCAACACTCATGCAGCTCTAGAGCAGATGAGACGGCAAGCAGAGAAAGACAACGAGAGAGGGCCACGGGTATGTTACAAGACATATATCTCTGACAGTCAATGTATAGATTTAAATTGACAACCATATCATACACAGACACGTCTAGATGATAGTTAAAAGAATAGTTCACCCAAAAATGTAAATTCTGTTATCATTATCTCACCCTCATGTTGTTCTGTCATGGAACACAAAAGGAGATTTAAGGGACTTACAGCCTCAGTAATAATTAACTCATTAAATTATATGGGGACTGAGGCTGTCAATCCCTTACATTCTACCTAACATCTCCTTTTGTGAGTCTTATGGATTTGGAACAGTACAAGGCTGAGTAAATGATGGCAGAATTTGTATTTATGTGTGAACTATCCCTTTAAGGGTCAGTCCATCTCAAGTGGTTCAATACAGGTTGCTTGACTGTTATTTATTTATTTATTTTTTGAGTGTTTACCTCTATGTACTGGTGTTGCAAAACCACCAGATTTGTATTTTTATTTTACTTGGTTTAACCACGATGGCCATCTTTGTGTCATGGCATACGACAAATTTTGGTTATACAGCTGTTTACGGAAACCTCAGTATCGGCTCAGGATGGTCCTAGCTCCTTGGAACAAAAACTGATCTCTAGAACACATTACAAAGCACATTTACATGTTCTTGTTCCTTAGACTTAGAACTTAAGCCCTAATGTAATGATCAAGATTGCTCAAAGTTCCACTTTCAGGGTCAGTTTATAATGGGAAGGGTTCAAGTCTCAGCCTTAATTTTTTTAGTGGGTACCTAGGTAAGTATAGTGTGCATGCAGAACATTTCAGGTTTGAGGCTTCTCTTATTTTTGTATTTTTTTTTTTATGGGGGTGAGAAAGTGCAATTTTTCTAAAATTCCCCTCATTTTCAGGTTGAATATCTCTGGTGGAGGACCTGATAGGAACCTGAAATTTTCACAGAAATAAGTCCTCTATAGTAGCATTCTGCTGTAAAATGAGTTTGAGATTCCACTGGTTACAGAGCTAGGGCTAGTTGAAATCTGGGCAAAAACCTACTTTATTCATGCATTGGAGAAATGATCAGATGTAATATAAGCATAACAAGTAATAAAAATGAACAGTATTTTACAGTAATTATGTTTATGATTGACATACAATAGCTTTTGCTTGTCAGTGAGGTCTAAAATGTTACTACGTTTGATATTGGCAACGATGAAGCATGATCTATCACAGAGTTCTTCAGAAAGTTCAAAAACAAAAGCGTTTAGTTTTAAGTAATCTTAATGCACTGTATGTGGAGTTTAAAAATCAGCACCCAGAGTTAAAGATAGGGAGATCCAACATTTTTTTGAACTGAGGCCATAATGATGTGTGCTGACAGGAGCATCTGGAACTCACACTGTCTGTGTTTGCACACAACATCAGAACATCGAGCTGATGGTTGAGTCAGCAAAGCTAAAAGTGGACTACAAGGACCTGCTGGAACTTCTAGTTTGTGACATAAACAGTTATGACTGCATGCTCAACAAGTGTGACCAGTGTCCAGGTATACAATCCTTACTGCAGATGCTTGAAGAGTCAGACAAAAATGACTCACTTCCTGATAACATCACCTTTAAGCAGTGGGTTAGGAATGACAGAGCAGTTATGATCACTGTCGTTCTCCCTAGGGATGAATTCTCTGTTTCTCTGGCTGAGAAACTCAATACATTAAAGATACACCATTGGTTGAGGACATCAGCGTGGAAAACTGTGATGTTTTTACAAGATTCTTCCACCCACCTGGACCAAGAACATCATTCAAAATGTCTACTGAGGACAAAGTGTGGGTTCCCATGAACAATGTTCTCAGAAAACTGACACATGCCAAATTGACTACTGTCACCGGACGCTCCCACAACATTTCAGAGAGACTGAGTGAGGAAATCTCACAGCTTCTAATAAAAGATTTACATGTAAAATACAGTTCATTTTTATTATTTGTTATGCTTATATTACATCTGATCATTTCTCCAAATGCATGAGTAAAGTAGGCTTTTCCCCAGATTTCTACTAGCCCTAGCTCTGTAACCAGTGGAATCTCAAGCTCAGCAGAATGCTGTTATTTTACTATAGAGGACTTACTTCTGTGAAAAGTTCAGGTTTCTATCAGGTCCGCCACCAGAGATATTCAACCCGAAAGTGAGGGGAATTTAAAAAAAATTGCACTTTCTGGAGAAGTCTCAAACCTGAAATGTTCTGCATGCACACTATACTTACCTAGGTACCCCCTAAAAAAATTAAGATTGAGAATCGAACCCTTCCCATTATGAATTTACCCTAAAATGGAACTTTGAGCAATCTTGAGCATTACATTAGGACTTAAGTTCTAAGTCAAAGGAACAAGAATGTGCAAAATGTATATATGTGCATGTACCTTGTAATGTGTTCTAGAGATCAGTTTTTGTTCCAAGGAGCTAGGACCATCCTGAGCCAAGATATTGAGGTTTCCGTAAACAGCTGTATAACCAAAATTTGTCATGTGCCATGACACAACACTGGCCGTTGTGGTTAAACCAAGTAAAATAAAAATACAAAACTGGTGGTTTTGCAACACCAATACATAGAGGTAAACACTCAAAAAAAAAAAAAAAAAAAAAAATTAAAAATGGTCAAGCAACCAACTTTACAATTATTGGACCACTTGAGATGGACTGACCCTTAACCCTTAAATGCATACCTCGGGTCTTAAATGACCCAGGACCTCATTCCACCTCCTTTACCTCATCCATTTTTTTGGAGTTATGCCCACACCTCTTTAGTGTTCCTTAACCTTTCTCTTATAAATAACAATTCATACAATAAAAAATGCAGAAATTCAAAAAAAAAAAAACATTCTAATTGTTTAATTACAAAAAGTGTATAGGGTCTAGTGATCCGAGATATGTAATAGTGTTGCAAAATATATTTAATCTTCTATAAATCATATTTTTATGATTACCTATCTATTTAAGTTTACTGTCACAGGATATATATTTCTTTGTTTATTATAAGACAAATGAGTGCCATATTCATTCAAATGACTACTATTTCATATTAATTTTCTGTGCAATTGTTGGGAATTAAAACTATTCCAGATGCATGTACACATACATACTATAGATGCTATTTGATATATGATTGACTTGAGTTACATTTGACATTGAAATTTGAAGAAGCAGCAACGTGGAAGTAAACTATAGCAAGTGTAACACATGAACAGTAGTATTTGGCTATTGTCATTTGGGTGAACAACTGAAATGATGTAAAGCTGTGCATCCGTTTATTTAGACTCAATAAGTGCCTGAGAAAATACATATGTGTAGCTCGGTATGCATTTGACAGACAGTTGAGTCTCATAAAATTTAAACGTTTAAGTAATAAATCCCTTTCTATCATTTGTTGCATCATCTCTGATATATGAAAAATAAAACACCAAATATAACAGAATATACTATATTTTATTATTTTCTAATTGTCTAAAAATGCTTTGAAAATGAAACACTATCTGGGCATTTTGTAGATCCATTTGTGATACTTATAAGTGCTGGGTCGCCAAAGACGAGGTACTGTATGTAATAATGTTTGAAAAAACAGATATGCATTTAAGGGTTAAATGTGAGGTGTGATTACAGGTAATGGTTGTTGGACCAACTGATGTGGGAAAGTCAACAGTGTGTCGACTGTTGCTGAACTATGCTGTGCGGCTGGGGCGAAGGCCTACGCTGGTAGAACTGGATGTTGGCCAAAGCGGTGTAAGTAAATAATGCCTGAAATACCGATTAATGCAGCATAAGTTATGCGCTATCTGTATATTTAATTGTTCTTGTCTGTAGGTGTCTGTGCCTGGAACTATGTCAGCTCTGTGCATCGAGCGTCCTGCTGATGTAGAAGAAGGCTTCTCTGTGCAGGCTCCGCTTGTCTTTCATTTTGGCTCCACTACACCAGGAACCAACATCAAACTTTACAACAAGGTAATGACAAAATTGCACTTAAAACTGCTGATAGACTAAACTTTAGCCCCAAAAAATAGAAAGACAATAGAGGGCACCATCTGCATACGGTTTAATCATAATGACAATGAGAAGATATCTGTGCATCAAAATATAAATTACTGTTTTTCTGTAATTGTTGATACAGAAACATCAAGGACCAAGGTCAATTTCTTTAGCCATAACTAAGCTATGTGTAAGTCACTACTTAGATTGGTAATAGCGTAAATGGACACTAAGTTACAATTTATGCTCTACTAAATATTTGAGAAAATATTTATTCATTAAACATAGATGAAACAAACCCCTAAGTGTCAACTAAATATTTATGGAAGCCTCCGACCAGGAGTAACGGTTGAAATAAAACTGCAAACTGATTAAATTACATTAGTGAACTCATGTTTTGCATGACAGACTTAAATCCTTTAGACATGTATGATGTTGACATTTACACTCGTTTACATTTGACTGAGAACATTATGTAAAAAATACTTATTTCTTAGTGGCTCTTCAGCATGAAACTCTTCTAAACGGTGCACTTTCTGGTGTGCATCACCCGGTGTCACTGCCATGGCAACTTTCAACACAAACAAAATATGTAGGATATTACAAGGAATAAATGTCACTTTTTCCCAATATGTTGTATTAGTATTCATTTATTGCCCCTTTTTAATTTTAGATGCAGTTTCTGAAAATTATTATTTTTATATATATATATATATATATATATATATATTTTATTATTATTATTATTTTTTTTTACATATCAAATTTCTTTGGAAATTTAATTAATTATTGCTGACAGTTATGTGAGACAAAAAGGTCTGAACATCAACCGTAACAAGATAAAACTGATAGGTGTTAGATCAACCATCCTGACCGACAAAACAAGGAATGTTAGATCCAGTCTCCATCTAGATCTCTCTCCAAATATCAGAGTTTTGTCTGGTATCCAAAACCCAGTCAACATCAACAGATTGTTATGTGAACTCCTATCAGCCCAAGAGATATACCTATCAGCAGAAGGCAGGAGATGAAGTGATGGAAATGACTACTTCACAACATCGTCCTGTGATGTTTAAGGGGTCATGACATATATATATATATATATATATTATATAACATTTTATTATCTTCCCTGAGGTTCACGTATAATATTTGTAAAGTGTCTTTGCACCAAAACATAACTTTCCACCTTGTCTCTGGCCCTCTGTCTGAAACGCTCTGTTTTAAACTGTCTGGCCCTTTAAGACTTCAATGTAAATGCCCACTGTTGTGATTGGCTGACATGGTGCAGCCCTTCCAAAACAGGTATATTTTAAACCCAATCCGAAGAAAATGAACAAACACAACATTATAAAACTACATTTCAGTGTTAACACATATCGTACACCCAACAAATTTCATCTGAATGTATCAAACTGTTCACTCAAGCACAGCATAAACAGTCATGACATTTAAAAAACATTTGTGAATGGAATTGGTTGCTTACAGTTTTTCGTCCAGTAGTCCAATTTTAGCCATCCTATCTTTCAATAACAGTTCCTTTGCAAAGCTTGAATCATACTGTGACTGTTTCACAAGCAATTCCACGCTGAAATCTTCTGAATATGCAAATGTAATACAATCCACTGTGATATTGGGTGCTTCAACCGGCATCAACAGGCCAAAGCAGAGATGCTGGTCTTCACCAGAGTGAAATCTCACATTTTCCCAGGTTGTTTACACGCAGAATGGTATATGTTTCTCCCAGTCAGTGGCAGCAGCAGAATGAGAGACATTTTTAAAAGTTGCACTTGTACCGCTCTTAAAACGCGGTGCACATCGCTGGTGTTGTGCGAAAAGGCATCAATACGATCAAATATGTCCATGTTTACAAAAGACCAACAATTAAAAAAAAGCACAAATGGGTGCAAAAACGGTCAAGGATGCCTTCAAAACAGCACAACAGCAAGACAGGTGACAAGTGCAGATGAATGAAACACAATGGAGGTCTCCATTTTAGAGTTATAACTTGACATTGCATCTTTTACAAGTGGCATGAGATGTATGATAATGGTCAAAGCCGTTTGTCTAGTGCACGTTTATGTAGAAAAACATTTAAATCCAGACAGGCACATGAAGGTGTCCTGTGTAAGTCCACTTTGGATGAATTTCCCATGACAGGATGAATTTCCCATGACAGAGTGGGTGTGGCCAAAGGTGCAATGACAAAAAATAGGCGTTGATGTCTTGCTGAAGAGGCAGTCATATGCAGATGTATTTGGTCCTTGTGATGTCACAAGTTCCACAAAATCCAGCGTGCTGAGTGACTCCAGCCAGGTCTCCTAAGCAACCAAATTGGCCTGGTTGCTAGGGAGGGTAGAGTCACATGGGGTAACCTCTTCGTGTTCGCTATAATGTGGTTCTGCTCTCGGTAGGGCACGTGGTGAGTTGTGCGTGAATGCCACAGAGAATAGCGTGAAACCTCCACACGTGCTATGTCTCCGTGGTAACGTCCTCAACAAGCCACGTGATAAGATGCGCGGATTGATGGTCTCAGACTCGGAGGCAACTGAGATTCATCCTCCACCACCCGGATTGAGGCGAGTCACTATGCCACCACGAGGACATGGAGGGCATTGGGAATTGGGCATTCCAAACTGGGGAGAAAAACAAAATTAGGGATGTTCCAATCGATCGGCCATTGATCGGTATTGGCTGATATTCACGTCCTGTGACTCGATTGGTGATTGGTAATTTGGCCGATCGCGTAAACTGATCTCTCATGTCGCAAAAGACGCGTGGCTCCTTTAAGACTTCAGCAACTTTGTCATGGCATCACAGAGTGTGGGGAATACTGGCATAGTGTTGTAAGACAACAAACTTGATTCAGCAGTTGAGAACGATGCAGTGGGAGAGTTATGGCGAATATGAAAACTTTGTGTACTGTACTGTTAATGTGGTGTTTCACACATGACAAGCAAAGGGAAATCAGTGCGAGCTGTGAAACTGTCCTTCTTATCGTTCATGGCAGCAGCTTCTCAATCTCCACCAGGCATAGGCATCTCAGTAATAACGCGAGTTACAAGATGTGGTGTAATTCAAACATCTTTGTTAAATATCTCCTGATTAAACGGTATTAACAATAGTAGCCCCCGAAGGGTCCAGAAACATGCACTCTTTCTCTGCTTTCCTTTCATCTCTTGCGCTCATGAGAGAGTGCGTGTTCCCATCATTAAAGTTCAAGCAGCAACAAGTGAAAAATTCACTATTAATCCAATCATCCAAATAAATGAAAAGGCAGGGAAGGAATTTATAAATTAGATAATTCTCCATACAATATTAAGATACCAAAATATAATGTATTAAATATAATGCAAATATATAAAAAAGAAATACAATAAGGAATAATAATTATATGAAAAATGTATGTCACATTAAGTTTAATTGCACCTATGGGTTATCAGATTGTCTTCAGTTTGACACTAAGCTTCATTTTTTTTATAGGGCTATCTGTCTTAATATAGAGAATATTTTTTTAGCCTATACTTAAAAAAAGCTTTTAAATAAGCCTTTTTAATTTATTTATTTATTTTGTTAATAAAAACTTGGCAAAGTGATATTACTGGGAAGAGGAAAATTCAATTAATAGTGACAGTGTGCAGAAAGCTTACATATAGCCAGTTATGACAGAGATCCTGATAAAAGCTGAAATGATTGGTATCGGCCGATCAGGTGAGACAAGAAGATCGGTGATCGGATCGGCTGTAAAAATCCTGATCGGAGCATCCCTAGTTTAAATAAATGCTCTTTTTCTATTAAGGAGGAAGTTTTCAGTTCTGACACTTACAGTATGTATTTATAGTACAATGACCTCTTATACTGTATGTCAAAAGATCAAGGAAAATTTGATTCCTCATGTCATGACCCCTTTAAAGTCACTGAAATGGTGACTACTCTTCATTTCTAAGGCCGGCACCAGCAATCTTCCCTCTGATTTTCAGGTGGTACATAATCACCATGCAAGTGGAGGGAGACAATGCGTATGCATTAGTGTCTGCCAGCAGGAGGTCATTAATCCCTTGACTGCCAGCACTCCCTACTGTGATAATCAGTTCACAAACTCCTAAACAACATCCGGCTTGTTTGAAATTAGCGTTGGCAGTTAGTGGGATGTGAACACCATTGCAGTTACCAGTGAGCTTCAGGCCAAAGTCCAGTTCATAGATAAATGTGAAGTAAAAGAGTGTTTTCCAGAAGTTTTTTAAAGGATGGAAGCAAAATATTTTTCTGCAGGAAAAGAATGCCGTCCAATTAAAAGTGCACATGGACGGTGCATATGGAGAGGCTCATTGCTCTCTTGAAGCCGCACACACTCAGGTTGCCTTTAAAAACTCAAATTAGATCATTAGATCCATCATAGGTTTACAAAGAGTCTTTAGACTTCGGGATAGTTCACCCAAAAATGAAAATTCTCTCATCATTTACTCACCCTCATGCCATCCCAGATGTGTATGACTTTCTTTCTTCTGCTGAACACAAACGAAGATTTTTAGAAGAATATCTCAGCTCTGTAGGTCCATACAATGCAAGTGAATGGTGGCCAGAACTTTGAAGGTCCAAAAGCACATAAACGCAGCATAAAAAGTAATCCATACGACTCCAGTGGTTAAATCTATGTCTTCAGAAGTGATATGATAGGTGTGGGTGATAAACAGATCAATATTTAAGAGCTTTTTTACAATAAATTCTCCTTCCTGCCCAGTAGGTGGCGATATGTACAAAGAATATGAATCGCCAAAAATAAAAGAAGAATTTTAATGTGAAAGTGTAGATTTATATTAAAAAGGACTTAAATATTGATCTGTTTCTTACCCACACCTATCATATCACTTCTGACGATTTACATTTAACCACTGGAGTCTTATGGATTACTTTTATTCTGCCTTTATGTTCTTTTTTTGAGCTTCAAAGTTCTGGTCACCATTCACTTGCATTGCATGGATCAACAGAGCTGAGATATTCTTCTAAAAATCTTTGTTTGTGTTCTGCAGAAGAAAGAAAGTCATACACATCTGGGATGGCACGAGGGTGAGTAAATGATGAGAGAATTTTCATTTTAAGTGTTTTGTGCAGGAATCGTCTTCCATCGTAGTTGTTAGTGGCACTGTTCATGTCAACGGTTAATCCAAACCTATTTATTTTCCTAAAGTTCCTCAGAGTGGTGACCTTGTGGTTATAGGTCCAGGGGTTTGGGTCCAGCCCAGGTCATGCTCCTGTCCCGTTCAGTTCTCTCTCTCCCTCCTTGATTGCCTGTTTGTCTCTAATCAATAAAATGTAACAAAAACCCACAAATGAGTTCATTATTGTGATTGTCTTTGTAATCTCTATATCAAAACATATTAACTTGCTGTGTCTCTGAAATTACTTTTCTTTTTGGCTGATTTCATGCTTTTACTTTTTCAACTGCTCTGCCCCAATCACCTAATCGATTCCTGATTGATAAAATAAGTCTCTCTTTTTTTCATTGAATATCCTGTTTCATTTATAAAAACATGACATTTCCTGTTGACTTCTATCTGTGGCATGCTCCACCTAGACACTTTAATAGAATTAATTATAATTGAAGTCCCTTTCTTTCTCTTTGTGTTGTGTGTAGCTGACTTCATGCCTCGCAGAAGTGTTTTCTCAGCGCTGTGAGGTGAACCGCAAAGCTAGTGTGGGTGGCTGTATTATCAACACCTGTGGCTGGGTCAAAGGTGCAGGCTACCAGGCTCTGGTCCACTGTGCTTCAGCCTTCCAGGTGGATGTTGTTCTAGTCCTGGACCAGGAACGTCTCTACAACGAGCTGAAACGTGACCTGCCACACTTTGTACGTGTAGTCCTTCTGCCAAAGTCTGGTGGCGTGGTGGAGCGCTCCAAGGACTGCCGGCGAGAGTCACGGGACGAAAAGATCCGGGAATACTTCTATGGCTTTCGTGGAACCTCCTTTTACCCCCACGCCTATGATGTATGCTTTTCAGATGTGCGCATCTACAAGATTGGTGCACCCTCTATCCCAGACTCTTGTCTGCCGCTGGGCATGTCCCAGGACGACACCCAGCTGAAACTTGTCCCGGTCAGCCCCGGTCGGGATTTGACCCATCATGTGCTAAGCGTGAGTTCTGTGGAGGATGAGGCCGAGTCGGGTGATGGTCAGAGCAGAGGAATTTTAGAGAGTCCCATCTGTGGCTTCATAGTCGTGACAGCGGTGGACACACAAGCTCAGGTGATGACGGTTCTCTCACCAGCGCCCAGACCTCTGCCGCGGCACACTCTGCTCATCATGGACATTCGTTTCATTGACCTTAAGTAGATGACCTGCAATGTAATGGGGGGAAAAAGGACTGTAAGTGAAAGGGGTAACAGAGGGGCAATGAGTCTAAACAGGTCTCGGAGATGTCTACCGAAACACCATATTTCTAAAGTTCTTCCACAGTATGTATAGATATATTTAGTTTTCAAAGGGCAGTTTTAATTATTTTGTACATTTGTAAAAGCTATTCTATTTATTTTTTTATTATAAAAATAAAATAAAAAAAGTTTCATCTGTCCATCTGAACAAACAATAAAACAAACCAAAACCGGTTTGACTACATATTATTCTGCATACCATACCACTTCAATGATGTTGCATCCTTTGAGCAAATTAATGAGCTATTACTAAGTTGACTAATTTGTCTAACATCCAGAAGAGCTCTCCTGGATGTGCTATACCATACTGGTGCCCTTAAATGATGCTAGGGCCAAAGATGAGGATGAGGATGATGATGCCTTGTTAGGAGGGTTTATTTTTGGTTTATCAGACATTGCTTTGGATGAACCACTTGGGGAGTTTTCTGCCCCGGGCTTAGACAGATCAGAAACCAGTTTCCCAGTCCTTAGAAAGAGATGGAGATCAAATGAGAGAGAGAGGACAGAGAGAGCTGAAGCTCCTCTTCCATCAGATAATTCTGCTGCTGTCTCGGGTCAGGATGCAAAGGAGAAACCGAGAGTTCAAATCGTAGGATGTGTCAATAAACCAGCCATTTAAAGTACGCAAAGAGCAGGGACCTCCGGAGAAAAGTAAGTATATGTTAGCGGATGCAATTCATGAAGTGTCGATGGTTTGTCTGACTGTGTTTCAAGCCAAGTTGTCATTTGGCTTCGTTTCGCTTGGACACCGGCGGTCGTGCACAAGAATATCGCCCGCGTTTAAATCGCCTTCAGTCGGGGAGGTAGAAACTCCAGTCGCAGGCTTCACTTTGAGGCCGAGTTCAACAGAAACGCAAAAGCACACATGAAGACTGAAATTATTGCACTATGGCTCATTTTCGGACAGTTTTACAATTTTATAGGTACATTTTAATTAATTTGTCTTTTCGAAATGCCCTTTTAACTCTGTTGGGTGGTATTTTGGAGGACGGTATCATAAGTTAAGGTAAGCGGGACAAAGGTGCAATATTTTTTTACTCTTTTAGACATTTTTATTTTATTTTTTGTATAATAATGTTTGTATTCTGATGTAATAAATGTCGGTATTCAAGTCACTACCCTTTTAATTTGTGCTTCTATGACGGTGTGTCAACACCTAGTGAGTTGTCTAGCTAGGCATCTTTTTTTTTTGGGCACCATAGGCTTTGGGAATGCACCTGTGATGTCTAATAGTGCAGACTAGGCAGGCTGCTCATCACCAGGCTTTGAAATGCAGCCTATATTCTTCATATACAAGGTCCGCAGTCACATATCTAGTGAACTAGACATCAGTTAATAGCTGCCCTGGATTAACCCTTGTGCGTCAAAAAAAAAAAAAAAAAAAAAAATTACTCAGAGGTCCTTCGAGGACAAAAATCTGCCATAATAATATTATATGTTAATATTATTTTCCACTTTCAATGAGTTAATTTTTTTTAACCAACATCAGTCCTGATCATAACTACCAAATATTCATTCATTTTCAGGATTTTATCCTTTAAATGACAGTTTGTTTACATAATGCCACTGTTTTTTACACACACACATTCTCAATACACAAACAAAACACACCCACACAATTTTAGCTGGATCATTTATTCAATTGTCCTGCAGTGCTTTATAATACAGCAAACAGAAAATAGGAAAAAAGCATGTATTTGCTCCATAGGCTAAACATGAGGAAAATGGCGCCATCTGGTGGAAAATATTAAAATTTAACATTTTGAAGCCAGAGCTCCTGAATGAAAGCATAATATCATAGAATTCATGATTTTATGCTTTAATGGCACTGGGATCAAATATTGCAGTTGTTATGAGTTTCAATGGGACATTTTTGTCATGAAGGTCCTGAGTGTAACTATTTTGTTTACGATCGAAAAAACAAAAATGAAAAAGACAAAAATGTCCCGAAGGACGCACAAGGAGCCCCCCTATATTAGGTGTTTTTAACTACTGTGCACTTAAGCACTGGACACAATGTACTTATTATGTACATGTGTTGTTGCATTGTACTTACATTTAAAGTACCTGCATTTAATTAAATCTGTAGTTACACTGTTGACCTTAACCCTAATTCTAACCCTAAACCCTTTTACATAGCTGTACCTCAACCTCAGTACCAGCAAATGTGAATCTTGTGAGAATTTTGCAGAGCAACATGTAGTTGCCAGGGTGGCCAAGCATTCAGGATTTTTAAGGATTGTCCCGGTTTTTAGCCATCTGTCCTGGAAAAATGTAATTTAATTCGGGGACGCAAAACTTTCCTGACGCGTTCACGCATATGAACCCTTGTTGATAAGCACACTATGTAAGAAGGAGAATCAAACGCATTCTTATATAAATCATAAGAAAGTCTGATTAATTTTAGTGAACTCGTTTGTTTAGAACGATTGCGATTTTACACTTTTGTGTGAACAATCCTTTAAACTTGAGTCTAGAGGTAGACCGATTTATCTGTTTTACTGATTAAGTGCCGATAGATACTTTTTGGAACTACTTTTTTTATTCCTCCGTGTTCCTCTGAAAACAACGTTTTTAAAATTGAACCGAGGGCAGGCAAGGAAAAATGTGACTATGTTGAAACATCCTTCATCAGCAAAGAAATTGTCTCCAACTTAATATTGTGAATAATAGTAATAAATAGGTTATAAAAGCTTTATTTGGTAAATATTAAATATAGAGCCATGTCTATGTCATTTCAAAATAAGAGTCCCTGGTGTGTTTCAGGCTTGTTTAGTGTTAGAAGTCCCACGTTATGCATCCAGTCTTTTTTTTCTGATTATTATTGGGATTTTGGTTGAAAAATAAACTACATCTGAGATTGTATTCATTTTGGACTCTGACCTCTATTTCTGTGCTGACTAAGAAAATGTAACATTCCATTAATCCATTTTAAAAACTATTTCTGGCCTTTTCCACCATTGGTTGACCTCATCTTTAGTCTATTTACTATAATGCTTTAATGTTCTGGAAACATGTCCTTCCCTATACTGTAAGATATCTTAGGTTCATAATGCCCAACATAAAAAAGAAGCATATTTTGAAGATTTACGCATTTTAATTTAATACACTTCCATCAAATTGAATTTTGTGATCTTTAAGTAAAACTTAAAATATCTAAGATTTATTTTCATTAATTTTGTTAAAGATTGCTCAATTCAGTTTGATGGAAATTTGTTATGAAATTGAAACGTGTAAATCCTAAAATGCATATTGATCATCTTGAAAATAGATTTTTGAGTAAATGTTTGTACATTTATTTGGTTTCCTTTGGTTTAAATATACAAATGTTTTTTTTAATTATTTTTTTTTAATTTTTTTTATACTTTATACATAACTTTATGCATACATATGTATTAATTTTTAAACCTTTAAACGTTCAGTGTGAACCATAAACACACACACACACAAACACTAAAAATTAAGTTTTTAATTTTTAAAGTTATCGAGTATGTTTAGTAACTAATCTAAGAGTAATCTTTAACAAATAATAAAAAAATAAATTATATATATATATATATATATATATATATATATATATATATATATATATATATATATATATTGTTCAAGCAATAACATCTATACACTCCAAAAAATATTTTAGCCCATTTTTAAGATACACATTTCAATTTCATAACAAAATACCATCAAAACTGTGTAATGTTTAACTAAATTAAATAAAATTGTATATATTTTTTGGAGTGTATAGATGTTATTGCTTGAACAATCATAAATAATGTTTTATTTCTTGTATGATAGCCAGCAAGACATTTTTCAGTCATTGATCAGGAGTCCAGGAGCTCACAGGGCCAGGGTGGCAACCCTAGTATTTACACAATAAGTACATTGTATTGTATGTATTTTAATATTTGTACATAGTAGTTAAAGACACCTAATATAAAGTGGAACAGTTGAAATGACAATTGACGTGATATGTGGGTCAACGACAATTTAACTAACAGCACATTTTCCAGTTCGTTATTGATTATGAGAAGTCATATAAGGTTAAGTTCAGATGTCATCATACATGGTTGTTAATAAATCAAATCTACATGTCATTCATCGATATAAGTGTGTGGTTGAATCACTTATCATGTGAATGACACCGTGTTGGACAGCAGGAGAAGCTGGAAGAAAAGAAGATTATGACCGGTGTAATGAGGCTTGTGTACGAGTGACTCAAGGTCACGGTGGTTTCGGTCAGTGTGTGCCAGCAATCCCAGGTCAGTAGGGGGATGGGGTTAAGAAATTGTATACAAAAGAAGAGCATAGGCACACCCTTTTCCTGGTGAGTCAGATGTTGTGACAGGGCAGCAAGAGTATGATCAGGTTTCAACACGATGTGTACACAGAAGTAGGTTTCACAATGCAGTGCTCTCTTGCACCCTTTCACATGTTTTGGTATGTTTGATCTTGTTCATATGATCATTAAGCTGCTTGTGCAGGACATGGAGAAGGTATGTTATCTCGCTGCATGGAGAGGTGCGGATGTCTTAGGTCAGATCAAGTGTTTACTTCTCTCCTTTTTTTGTAGATACCGTTTGGGCCTGCTAATTGGAAACAAAAGAGGAAGGCGGCACTCTAGAAGCACACTCATCAATGTCATCCATGTGCTTCCGAGGAAGAAGAAGGGCCTCATGGGACACTATAATGCAGGGTTAAAATGGTCTTGGACGCTGATGTGTCACCACGACTTGGAGTTTTCAACCCTGGACATGGATAAATCACATGCATTTACGATGGTGGACACACACACTCAGATGCAGGCGTTACATTTTTGTGTGTAAACCTCTGAAAACTGGCACATTACCATGTGGATATCCAAACCTACAATAATCACGTGATTCTGACTTGGGAAACCAATATTTTCTGCTCTTTTTTTTGTTTTGTTTTGCCCAAAGCATCACCTTGGGCTGGAGAATGAGCTCTCATTTAGGGCACAAGACATCAAGAGCTCTGTTTTTATAGTTTGCATTCAAAATTGCTGTCTTTCCTTAGACAGACTGTCCCAGGGGGAATCAGGACTCCCATTGAGATTGCAAGAAAGTCATATTTTCTTTTTATTTTCTTTAGTTTGTTTCATACCATTGTTTCATGGTTAAAATCATCTTATCTTTACTTTTTGAAGCCTTGACATCATGCTTACATGCACTTATCTGCTGTGATGCTATGAGAGATATGAAATTGGTCTCTCAGCGAGTACCGTATGAATGCCTGTACTCAAACTGCTGCTTCCCTTGAGCTGTTCTCTGTGTAACATGTGGCTTACTGGAGATTTGCACTAAAAGAGCTTTGCTGTCACTTGATTTTCTTTTTATCAACCAAATCTTGTTACATTCAAGCCATATGAACTTATTTTTGATGAAACTAGAGCTATTTTTATATTCACCGTACAGTCATAGTATCACATATTATGTATATATATAAATGTCATCTATTTTTTATGTATTGGCACAGACATCTACAGAGAGGCACCTGCACTATTTTATGTTTCATTTTGAAAGAAATACGCTATATACGCTAAATCCTGTGTATATACACTATGTTTTGCAACATCTGTTATAGTTGACATGGATACACTCTATTCTTACTCTCTGAGCCCTCCTGCCTTCCCTCTGGTTTTGTGACACCTTCAAATGCCTGTGGGTCTTAGTGTGGGCGGGGCTCTCAGAGACCCCTCCCCATCTCGACTGTTCCACCCCAGTCGCTACGTGCCTGTGTCTGCAGCAACAGCCTTCCTTGTTGGGGCCACAACTCTGTTTCTCTGTTTTACGTAAGAATAAATTCATTGATTCATACAGAACTCTTTGAGTTAATGAATGTTACATTAAGTTTAATGAGAGTCATCTCTGCGCTACAGGTGTCCTTGGCTATCAGAGCGTTTCTCTTCTTCCATTCTGCTTTATAATGTTGTGGTCTTCCTCCTCACATTGGCCAATTTCTGTATGGCCACATTCATGGACCCGGGCATCTTTCCCAGAGGTAGGCACTTAAGTTTATATGAAATGTGAGTAAACCTTTTTTACATGTGTGATATGAGGTGTGTGAGGGCATTAAAACCGTGGTTTCCAACCTGGGGTCATATGCTTTGAGACAGTCAAAGATTCATACGATGTGTTCCACTAAACTCGATACCAGTAAGACATCATGTCAATGTCCTCATCTGAGTTAACATCATATAAGCAAAATCTCTTGCAACCTTGACATCCTAGCAAAACATTAAATGTTTCTCTACCAATCAGAGACCTAAATGGCGCTCTACCATTCCTTTGAACAACTGCGTGAGGATGACAGATTCTGCTTGCGTGCAGTAGTGGTTTTAACCACCACACAAACCACTCAATTGCGTGGGGCCCCGGACGTTGGTGGGCCACCGCCCCGGTAGGAAAGCTTAGCAAAAACCGCTTGAGTGACGTTGTTCTGGGTACATGCTCGAATACGCTGTTGTCAGCGCTCTCAGAGCAGTTCACATTCGGGTCAGTTTATCAGATAGGACTATGGGTTCGGGTTTGTAATTTATGAAAAAATATATAGGCCTTCCCAACTTTTTTCGCCCACGCACTCTCACTCACAGATACAAGCGAATATAAGAGTAAGGGCCGTTCACAGCGAACGTGTTTTTGCGTGCGTTTGCTCTGTGTTTCCATTGTTTTCCTAAGTAAACATGTGCTGGACTTACATCCTTGACTGCTGCACCACGTCTCACTGTTTCTTCAGCATCTCATGCAGGACCAGCACATTTTCAAATCAAATCACTTTTATTGTCACACAACCATATACACAAATGCAATAGTGTGTGACACTGTGTCAAGTTAAAAAGGACTTCAGTTCTTAAAAACGCATGTTGAGACACCTACGTTCTGTTTCAGTTCTTGCGCTGCGTCTAGATTGTTTTTCGCGTACATGTCACAAAGATTTAACGTTCTGAACAAGTTCAGGTTGCAAAGAGATGACTGTTACAATGTTTAACATTATTCCAGATTGTGCTGCACCACGCAAAATTTCAGCACTTGGTAAGCAGCAGTGTTTTTTTTTTATTTTCTCCTCCTGCTCTAGTGTGTTGAGGGGCCGCTGTGCTTTATATGTTTACTATTACAATACTGTTACAAATGTTGCCTACGATGCTTAAAAAAAAAACAGCCTTTTGCAACATGATGAACAATACACTGCAGCGTCAGAATATGAGCTCCAGGTGAAAGTGAATAAAACAGGAATATATTACTATACTGAATTCCAAAATGTTATTGAGTGAAGTAGGAGGTTTTGCACACCCTGTTCATTAAAAAAATAAAAAGTGTTTTGTAAAAATACATGTAGGTAAATATTGCTTTTTTTTATCACTGTATTGTGGGAAAACTGGAAAACATGCATTAATTATCTGTAACCAGATTTGTATTTCATTAAACATACTGAATGTACTTGGCTACAACGGCTGATAGGATGAATTTAAAATGATCATTTAAAATCAATTGTATGTAATTATAAAAAAAAATAAATAACAAAAATTGAAATGGGACCTCGGGTTAGTCGGTTGCATGGGGCCTCAGAAATCGTAAACCTGCCCCTGGTCGCGTGGCCAGTTGCTTGTTAATTTCTTGAATCTTTTTTTTTCTTCTCTCCCCAATTTGGAATGCCCAATTCCCAATGTGCTCTAAGCCCTTGTGGTGGTGTAGTGACTCGCCTCAATCCGGGTGGCGGAGGACGAATCTCAGTTGTGTCCACGTCTGAGAAGTCAATCCACGCATCTCATCACGTGGCTTGTTGAGTGCGTTACCGAGGAGACATAGCGTGTGTGGAGGCTTCACGCTATTCTCCGCGGCATCCAAGCACAACTCACCACGCGCCCCATTGAGAGCGAGAACCACATTATAGTGACCACGAGGAGGTTACCCCATGTGACTCTACCCTCCCTAGCAACCGGGCCAATTTGGTTGCTTGGGAGACCTGGTTGGAGTCACTCAGCACACCCTGGATTCGAACTCCCGATTCCAGGGGTGGTAGTCGGCGTCTTTACTCACTGAGCTACCCAGGCCCCCTGAATTTCTTGAATCTTAAAAATTCATGGAATTTCAGAAAAACTCAAACCAGCCCATCTGGCACCAACAATCATGCCACGGTCGAAATCACTGAGATCAGAATTTTTTCCCCCATTCTGATGGTTGATGTGAACATTAACTGAAGCTCCTGACCCGCATCTGAATGATTTTATGCATTGCACTGCTGCCACACGATAGGCTGATGAGATAATTGCATGAATATGTCGGTGTACAGTTCCTAACGAAGTGCTCAATGAGTGTATATTAATGAGTATATAATGCGTCTATAATTGGCGGGGATGGGGCTTACACTTTTTGATATGCAAGTAGGGTGGGCTTCAAGGAAAAAAGATTGGGAACCACTGTGATTAGTTAATCTAAAAATTTAAATTCTGTCATCATTTACTCTCTGTCATGTAATTTCAAACCTGTGTGACTTTCTTCTGTGGAACACCAAAGGAGAAGTTTGTCAGAATGTTGACACTGTTCATGCAACATATTTCTATAGATGTAGATATGAATGAGATTTGAGAAATCATACTGGTTTGAAACGACATGAGAGTAAAAGAGAACATTATTTTCATTTTTGGGTGAACTTATCCTTCAATGAGGAGTACTGAATTAGATGGCATGTTGGTGTGTGCATGTTTGTCCTGCAGCTGAGGAAGACGAGGATAAAGAGGATGATTTCCGTGCTCCACTTTATAAGACGGTGGAGGTGAGAGGCATTCAGGTGCGGATGAAGTGGTGTTCCACGTGTCGCTTTTACAGACCACCTCGCTGTTCACACTGCTCCGTTTGTGACAACTGTGTGGAGGTACACACTGGATTTTCACACTAAGCAAAATCTTCAGTGTTTCATTTTTAGTCTTGACCAGGCCTACACTGAATCTGTGTGCGCACAAAGCTCAACAGATTTTCGCAAAATTTAAACACTCATTCATAATGTTCTACTCATGTTCCGCCCCTTGCATGTTTATTTTTTTAAATTATTTTGATTATATATGATTATGCTAATTCGATATCAATAAGACTTGAGTACTCTGAGCTCACCTTAACATATTTTACCATGTTTAAATCTATTCTGTAGAGTTCTGCCAAATGTGAAATTTGAAATGTGAAAAGGGGCTGCAGAATTCTGCAAACTTCCCTTTAAAATTAGTACAGATGTGAAAAAAAGTCAGCAGATTTCCCCTCAAAATTAGTGCAGAAAATGTGAAAAACAAGTCTGCAGAATTCCACAGTTTACCCCCCAAAATAAGTGCAGAATATGTGAAAAAGTCCATAGAATTCTGCACATTTCCCCAAAATATTTGCACAAAAAATGTGAAAAAAGTGCTGCAGAATTCCACAGATTTCCCTTTAAAATGTAGCGCAGAAATGTGACAAAAGTCCACAGATAACGCCTGGACCTGGTCTTGTTTTTTTTTTTTTTCTTATACTCTCATCTGTTGTGTTTGACTTTTTTATTACCCATTCACAATGTGTTCTTGTGTGCATGCGTGCGTGAATGCATCTAGGAATTTGACCATCACTGCCCATGGGTGAACAACTGCATTGGCAGGCGGAACTATCGTTATTTCTTTCTGTTCCTGCTTTCTCTCACAACACACATAATGGATGTGTTTGGCTTCAGTCTGCTCTACATCCTCCATCACTCTAAACAACTGGACCAAGTCAACTCTGGAGTCACGTATCCTTTGTATCACACTCACATATTAATATGCATGTACACAATGTTTCTTTCACATACACAAACACAAATACACATTGCCTATTTGGACAACATACAGTACGTCCTTAACACTCCACTAAGTATGGCAGTGATGTGTGTAGCTGGTTTGTTCTTCGTCCCGGTTGCGGGACTCACTGGGTTCCACGTTGTTCTTGTAGCCAGGGGGAGAACCACCAATGAACAGGTGTGTGGGTGTGTCCTGTGTCCACACTGTATGTTGTTCGTCAAATAGAATGATGCTGTTTTTGTGTTTGAATTCCAAGGGCATGTTCTAAAATCTTCATCTCCCCACCCTCAGGTGACTGGGAAGTTCAGAGGCGGCGTTAACCCTTTCACGCACGGATGTTTCAAAAACATTGCACACGTGCTTTGTAGTTCACAGGCTCCCAGGTTCACAATCTTTTTTTCCCTTTCAAACAATTATGCAGGGGTCATCAATGTGTCTGTACATAGACAAATGGTATCATGACAACCTAATAGGTGAAAATATGTGTTTTTAGATTATAATGCCTGATAAAATGCTTTCTGTCTAAATAGTCATCTGGGAGAGAATTTTGAGGTTGCAGGATATTGCATTTATTCTCAGGGTTCAGAGGTCAAGCTCCAGTCAAATAAGACATTTATATGTCCAGTGAGTTGATCTAGTTTTCTAGAGAAACACACTTTTAATCTACTGTGGAATTTATGTATTTATTTAGTTAATGGGGTGTAATTGAGGTCTGGTCAGACAATGAAGCAACTTAAATCAGCAACAGTGAGGGGCCATACTGTCCTGCAGTACCTACGTATTTTTTTAAAAATTTAGTTAAGACTGAAATCGGGTCTCTTAGACTATGATCTGTCCCATAACAGATGGATTTGACTCCAAAACGGAGACTACGTTATAGTTTTGGTGTAGTTATTGTGTATTGTGTTTGTAGAGCAGCATAGTTAGAAGTGGTGCAAAAGAGAGCAAAAACAGTTGGCATATCTTCTATTGAAAAAGAACTGTTTGCTACCACAGCAAAGGAAGCAAGAACGAGGCAAGTTAAGCTGACCCAAAATCTTCTGCTTTCAAGAGACTTATTAAAACAGCACACTTTCAGTTCACACTTCCTGTTCTGGTAAAACATCACTTTTTAATGTGTCTGTGATAGAAATTCCCCCTTAACCAAAATATCTGTCACACACTGACACTGTGATGACCCCTGATTATTTGCTGTTTAATCTGCTTGAATTTGTCTTTTTGTGCAAAGGTATCTTGGTCGGTTGCGAAAGACTCATTCTGTCCAGGTTCAGCCGCCGTTTCTGCGTCCCCCTCTATATGAAGCCCAGCTAGCAGCTAAAGTCCTGGATAACGGCATCCAGCAGGTACAAACACATTGCCATACTCTTTCACTATGATAATATTTATGGATGGTCATTTTTAGAAATAAAAGCACAATTTAGGTATAGTGTAGCACCTTTTAGGGTATTTTGGAGGGCTATGTATTTCACTGTGACACCACATTAGTAGGGGTAGGGGGGCCTGGGTAGCTCAGTGGTAAAAGACGCTGGCTACCACCCCTGGAGTTCGCTAGCTCGAATCCCAGGGCGTGCTGAGTGACTCCAGCCAGGTCTCCTAAGCAACCAAATTGGCCCGGTTGCTAGGGAGGGTAGAGTCACATGGGGTAACCTCCTTGTGATCGCTATAATGTGGTTCGTTCTCGGTGGGGCGCATGGTGAGTTGAGCATGGTTGCCGCGGTGGATGGCGTGAAGCCTCCACATGTGCTATGTCTCCGTGGCAACGCGCTCAACAAGCCAAGTGATAAGATGCGCAGGTTGACGGTCACAGACGCGGAGACTCCGCCACCTGGACTGAGGCGAATCACTACGCGACCACGAGGACTTAAAAGCACATTGGGAATTGGGCATTCCAAATTGGGAGAAAAAGGGGAAAAAATCCCCAGCCCACCCCCCCCCCCCCCCAAAAAAAATATAAAAAATCTAGGCTGGTAACTGAAATGTTGTAGGTTCAAAGCCCACAAGGGGAAATCTGTGAACCAATGTGCCCTTGACCGTTCCTGTTACACTGTAAGTGTACTAAAAGTTGCTTTGGATTAAGGCATCAATTAAAGAACTGTATTATATTAAAAGTAGGTTCATACAAATCCTGTTAGATGAATAAGCTATTTTTGCTAAGAGTTAATCATATACTATATTTGTGTGTGTACGTGTGTACCTCAGTCTAAAAGTAGTCTGGAGATAATGGAGAGCCAGTCCACTGATGCTGATCCCCCTCCACCACCCAAACCAGAGCACAGATACCCAGGACTGCCTCACACACAGAATGAAGGTTAGTGTACACAAACAAAAGTATCACACACTACCGTCAAATTACAGTACAGAATTATAGAATCCGGATTGTCAGAATCTGGAAACCAGTGCTGTTCATTAACAGTACATTTTTGTAGCGTATAGCCTTCAAGTTTTTTTTTTTTAAAACAATTGTTCAATTCCAGTTAAGGCTGGGCAATATTGCTACAAAAATTATTTGAGTTTGAGTCCACAAATATTTCTATTTTGCATTTTTCCTAATTTAATTGTTTATTTTTCATTACAAATGATATTATCAGCATAACAGTTTAAGTGAAAAGTTTTTGCAAAATCCGATGATTATGATATAATTATGATCCTGCATGTGAAAGGATTTAATGAAAGAAAACCTGTCCTTTTGTACAAAATGAGGTAATACAGTTATGTCACAAATTTGCTTATTTGATTACTGATCACAGAATTGTGTGGAATCTTAAATATTTCATCTATTATGTCACATTTTTCAAAATCACACAGAGGGGTAAGCACTAGCGTGTAAGCAACAGCAAGAGTGGAGCAGGCTATTTTATTTATATGAAGTTTTTCGCACCTGCATTCCAATCTACATCGTGATGTAATCCATACTCATGATCACTCAGCGTGTTTTCATCAGCTGAATGGGAGGCTAAATAGTGTGCCCTTCCGGCCCTGCCTGCCGGCAGGCTTTCCCCACCTTCCTCGTGACCTGGGAGGGAGACAAGGGGAGGGAAAAGGGGAGAGGGAAAGAGCGAGGCGGAGTGACAGTGAGAGAGAGAGAGGGAGGCAAAAATTGCTCACCGGTTCCCAGACACACCGTTGCCTGGTCCTCGACCACTCCTCCACCCTCTGGTGGACGACAGCCGCTCCTCCCCGGGCGGACAGCAGCGAGTCCTCCGACCCCTGGCGGATGGAACGCCCTCCGCGTTCTGGCGGCGTTCTGGCGGCTGGTAGCGAGCCCCTCCGCCCCTCGCGGAGTGGACGGCAGTGGCGAGGATTCCACGACAGCGCATCCCTCCTCCTCCCCGGGTTTCGGGACCAATGTAACAGGGTTAAAATGGGAAAGGAGGAGGCGAGAACCGGCTGAACAGTCAAAGTAATATTTAATGTAAACTTAAAAAGATGCAAAACACAAACGCACATATTGCAGCTGCATCTGGCTCTCTCTCTCTCTCTTCTCGGCTGATTAGCCCGATTGGGGGAGATCAGAGTTACAGAAATACTCAAACCAGCCCATCTGACACAAACAATCACTCCACGGTCAAAATCACTGAGATCACATTTTTTCCCCATTCTGATGGTTGATGTAAACATTAACTGAAGCTCCTGACCCTTATCTGAATGATTTTATTCATTGCAATTATTAGAGAATTGCATGAATAAGTAGGTGTTCAGGTGATCCTAATAAAATGCTCAGTGAGTGTATATCGCCCAGCCCTAATTCCAGTGTACTGCACTTTAATGACAATTTCACACCCACATGAGCAATATGACATAAAGCAGTTTCTTTATTACATTTTCTAATAAAGTTTTCTATATGGAAAATAGTGCCTTTTTAATTATTTTTTTATACAACAGTTGACTTTAATCCAGGATATAGTAGTTTCAATATGCTCATTTCTTCCAATCAGAGTGCAGCTTGCTGACAGAGGCTCCGCCCACACCTTCATTGTATAAATACAGGCCGGCTTACAGCAGCCCAGGAGAAAACCACACAGCATCGACACATTCCAGCAAGGTAAATCAACTTATACACGTAAATACACAAACCCATGTGGTGAAACTGTAAAATAAAATCTGAACTCACAGTCTGAATTACAATATTATGTTTTTGTTCAAGACAACTTTTCTTTGCATAATTGTTTTTGGGGTGGGGGCGCTTTTTGTTAATGCATTGATTCCTTTTTGTATTATTTTGCTTGAATAACTCAAATCTATGGCAGACAATCAGCGAGTACATTTTAGATGTAAACTAATTGTTGTTATGGTATGTTTTGCACCGTGCTCTTGTGTTTTGTCATCTTGACTCTCCATCTGTTGCATTCGATTCAAACTGAACTCTTTTCTCTCCTTTACCCGCTCTGTAAAGATAACATGAATCCAATGTCAAATCCTCCTTGATGTTTGCAACAGAATACTTGTGCTTTCATAAGTCTTCAGTCACTTTATAGGTGTGGTTTGCTCAAACTTGCAGTTTTGTGCCATCATTCATCTCTTTGGTGATGCTTCAGCTGTTGGGAACGTTTGTTGTACTCTTTTTATCTTTCTTTTATTTTTCTCTCAGATGAGTCGAGGGAAGAGTTTGACCGAGTCTCCCTCAGTCGCTATCACAACCGGCCAGCCCAGCTACCTCTCAGACCCTAGTTTTTCAAGCCAGGGGGGTGCAGGGTGCCATGGGGGAGGGGAGGGGGCTAGAGCAGGCTCGGGGGGGCTGGGTGGGGCCTCTGCGTTTGCTGGGCGTTCTTATCCTTCTTTTACTGATACCCTCCTCCAATCCGCAGCAGTCTCTTGCTCCTCCAGCCTCCGCTCCGCCCATACGGCTCACAACACCCTCGGGCCACTTATTTCTGAGGGCACGACCTCCACTAGTTATAAGAGTTTAGCCAATCAGACGCGCAATGGCAGCCTGTCTTACGAAAGTCTGCTGACACCCTCCGAAAGCCCAGAGTTTGAGTCTGCTGCTCATGAGCTGTCCCTGCCCAGACCACACCCTCCGAACTCTCTTAGCACAGCACCAGGGGCTCCACCTATTTTAGGGTACACTTCCCCTTTCCTGTCTGCTCAGCAGAGGGAGGGGTCTCTCCAGGCCTGCCCTGCCCCTCTTAGACCTTCCCCTAATAGATCTTTCCAGCGCCCAACAAGCTCACCCCCTTCTCGGGCTCCACCCCTTTCTCCTTGTGCTGGCTCATTGGGCTCCCCTCCTACTGGCCCTGCCCCTGACCATAAACCTTTGGGCAAATCACTGTCCTACGCGGGTGGTGCCGAATTACAACACCGCCCAGCTAGCTCAGGGGGCGGGACTCCAATGCCGAAGTGAGTAATGCCTGCACGTTTTAGTAGCCTCTTTTAACCCCCTGCCCCAAAAAACTTGCACGTGTGATAGTCAAGTAGAAGATTGAGGTTCACTGTTTGTATTTGTATTCATTTGGTTTGGTCTCTTTTCCTCTCCTTGTTCAGTAACACTGTTTCTTCCTTCCTGCAACCCATGGCCATTCTAGTTTCCATCAAATTACTGTATGCATCCTCCATTTTTCTCTGTACTTCTACCATTTTTCCTTCTCTGTCCTTCTCTCTTTCTTTGTTTATCTGCTCTCTTCTGACCTCACTGTCTCTTCTGCTTTGTGGCCATAAGGATGACTTAGTCTCTATGCTAAGGTTTGTCTCTTTTTGCAATTTATGTCTTAAAAGTCAACATGAAATCAAATTCAACCGGTCCACATTAGTCCAAAGAAAAAGGTTGTCTCCATAATATTTTATCAAAATGTAATAACTTTTCCCCGCCCCTGAAACTACTTTCCTTTTCGGCTGATGTCACCAAGGCCGTGCAGACATTGGTTAATGTAAAACATTAGCCAAATAGCATTTATTTTTTATGCTGCTATTGTACGTAATGCAGTCTTTCTAAAATCAGTATAAAGTAATTTAATGCTTGTTAATGTTAATGTAAGAAAGGTCACTGCAATACTATAAAATAATGATAGATTTGGATGGAATTTTCTCGTCTAATAGATGAAATTACTGTGCCGTCACACAGCAGGCAACCGAGCTTCCGGGTTCTTCAGAGCAGCTGCTTTTAATGGTGGATATGAGCAGCGCTGCAGTTTTAATAATCTTTTAAGCATTGTATAATGTTTGTTAATGTTAATAAAAGTTATTATAAAGGTATATCTATGGCTTATAGTGCAGTAATTATGTAGGTTATTTTTAAACTCTCAACAAAACGTCTTAACTTGCATAGGAACAAGATTTTGTTGGACATGTAACAGGTTTATGTGTGCTATCCTTGATATACACACGCTAAAACGTTTAACACTTCTAAAGCAATAATTGTGGCATATAAAAATGAAAACTACCATCAGACATGCAATGTGTCTTTAATGCTTAAATTATTGGTCCACGAACAGTACTAAATAATAATATGTCACTTATTCAAAATTCACAACTTAATAACATCCAATACAATGCAATTTATGCTCAGTCGACAGCATTTGTGGCATAATGTTATAGGCAGAGGCTATTTGCACTAAGTGTAAATAGCAACAAAAAGCATCATCTTACACTAAGTGCAAATAGTGTTAGATGCTATTTGCGCCCCTAATTAAATACTAACATATAGTATAGGGGCCTCACTACAATGCTTTTATTGTGTTTATTTAGAGTCCCACAGACATCCTACACCAATCGCTAAACCTAACCCTAACCTTACCATGGTTTTACTAGAGTAACCATAGTATCACCATGGAATTTTGAAGTAAAATCATAGTAACCACAAAATGAAACATGTTTACTATATTAACACCATATTACTGTAGTAACACCATGGTTAATTGCATTAACACTATGACTTCCAACAAAAAACCTAGTTACTATAATATTACTATAGTAAAACCATGGTAATTTTTCCCGGATCAAACCTTTCTCTCAACTGTCTGACCTTCACCGTGACCAAATCACCAAAATCAACCTTTATATTATTCTTTATGTATTATTATAAGTAGGATTAAAGGAAATATTAAGAGTGGAGACAGCAAACAGGTTGGGAAAAAGTGGAACAAAAGGCAGAATTGAACCCAGGAAAAAGCGCATCCACACTGTCTTTACACACTACGCCACTGCAGCGACACGTGGGTGTGCAGTTTGTCTTCAGTTTCTGTATTTCAGCCAGATCAAGTTTACAGTGAGGCACTTACAATGGAAGTGAATGGGGCCAATTTTTGGAGGGTTTAAAGGCAGAAATGAATTTTATAACAGCACTAAGATTAATTCCTCTGTTAAAACTCATGTATTATTTGAGCTGTAAAGTTGTTTAAATTATCGTTTTTCTTATGGCATTGCGTCGTCATGGCAACAAAGATTGTAAAATTGGCTATAACTTTACACAGAGAAGATTAGTAAGTGATTTTATCAGACTAAAATCATATTAACATGGATAAGTTTTATGTCTTGTGGCTATACTTTTGAAACTGTGAGTATTTTAACATTTACAGATTGGCCCCATTAAATTCAATAGTAAGTGTCTCACTGTATCCCAGATTTGTGCTTTTTTTAAAGAAGTCAAAATGTATTCTTATATTCCTTTAATAAGCTACTTACTGTATTCAAACAAATTCAAAGACACATTTTTGGGGGGCCTGGGTAGCTCAGTGAGTAAAGACGCTGACTACCACTCCTGGAGTCACAAGTTCAAATCCAGGATGTGCTGAGTGACTCCATCCAGGTCTTCTAAGTAACCAAATTGGCCCGGTTGCTAGGGTGGGTGGAGACACATGGAGTAACCTCCTCGTGGTCATTATAATGTGGTTCTCGCTCTCGGTGGGGCGGGTGGTGAGTTGTGCTTGGATGCCGCGGAGAATAGCGTGAAGCCTCCGCATGCGCTAGGTCTCCACGGTAACGCGCTCAACAAGCCACTTGATAAAACACGCGGATTGACTGTCTCAGACATGGAGGCAATTGAGATTCGTCCTCCGCCAACCAGATTGAGGCGAGTCACTACACCACCACGAGGACTTAGAGCACATTGGGCTTTCCAAATTGGGGAGAAAAAAAAAAAGACATTTTTGAAGTATCAGGTTATTTCTATTCACATTTCCATTCATAGACTGTCAGTATACACGCGGTGGTGGTGGCAAGACGGGTCCTGTTAGATCCGATATGGAGGTCTTATACATATATGATCATTGTAAGATCATATTTGGCCACATATCCATCACAGAAGAATAATAATCAGCTGTTTGCGATTCTTTTCCTGAAAAGTTCAAATCTACCAACTGCAGCTGCGGGGCAGAGGTGATCGCAATGACAGTGATCTGTGAAATATCAAAATTTGTGTCAAATCCTAAATTTGTCCTGATCATGGTGGAAATCTAAAGAAGCCTAAATCTCCAATATTCTTATAGAATCGGTTTGGGTTAGAAACAAACAGCACTTTTGTGCATTTTTGTGCCCATTGAAAGCAGTTCTTTTCTGGGGTGCCAAAAGAACCCAGAAGTGCCGACACCAAACGTTTGTAAACAGTAACTTCATCTATACAGTTTCACTAAAATTTGTCATAATATGGAAGGAGAATGGGTTGCGAATGGCGTTTAATGATGACTTTTAATCTAGTGTGTGCGAATGTGTCTGTTGCTTGTGTTGTCTTTCACATTTGAAACACACATCCCTACCCCACTTTCAATGCATCCTACAAAAGAGTGTGTGCTTGGTAGTTTTATTATTTTTGTACTTTATGCTCCATGTAGCAGTACACAAGTTTACTTAAGTTTCTCTCTTTTCTCCCCACTCCAACAAATCAGCTCGACTCTTAGACAGAACGTGGCCAATCATAACACCCACTCACACAAACCTGCAGGAGGGGTGAAGAAAGTGACTGGTGTTGGAGGAACAACCTATGAAATTTCAGTATGAATGACTCAAACTTAAGAATCAGGATTCACTCAACAGTTTTCAACATCGATCAGACGGATTCAGGGCTGCTCAACCACACATGCAAAAAAGCATACAAGACTTCATCAGTCACTTTGGAGGACATAATCCACGAAAATGGACCAGTGAAGATGAGTCTTACGGCATTTTGTTTTCTGAATTTCAATATGGTACACAAATCCCAACTTTTTTAGTTATTCAAAGAATTATTTGGTACCAATTTGTACACTGGACTGTTCAATGATCTCTGGACATTCAGTCTTAATAGGTGGCACCATGTGAGGCACACGGTCATGACTAATGACTGATGTCTCTTTGACTTCAACAGAGACCACAGGCCACACAACAGTCAACCAATTAGCATTTGAAACACTTACTATATGAATCATTTTCAGTCTTCATATTCCACAGCTTTCTTTGTTAGGCAGAATGTTTACATTGTTTACATTTCCATGCAAAGTGAATGAGGACAGCCACTGTTAAGATCCAAAAGTGACCTATAGCACCTTGTGTGATGTATTCCAAGACGTCTGAAGCAATGCCGTAACTTGTTAGAGGAACAGAGCGAAATGTAAATTGACTGAATATCTCCCCCTTCACCCCAGCTCTCAAATCTCAATGCCGTTCGGTATCATTAATTTCAAACTTGGGATGGCATAACATATGACTTTGATAACAATTCAAGAATATAGGAATATAGAATTTTCATTTTTGAGTGAAATAATCCTTTTTATCTCTTTTCTTTGGTCCATGTTTTTTTTCAGAATATAATTTTATACAGGAACAGATATATTATTATAAGTATTAAGTTTGATAAAGAAGATAGTAATAATAAGATGCAGGCTTATGATGTGTGATTGTTATTTAAGTGGTGTTTGTCTCTATGTAAATGGCTGCATCAGCCAGATGGATTTTTCAGCTAATGAGATGAGTCTGATCATGGACCCTGTTCCTCTGATAGCACACTTGGTAGGAGTGAATGTATCTATAAAGACACACCATTCAAGTTACTAGAGCACAAAAATGTTTGGTGGAAGGTTTTTGTTATCTTAAATACTAAAGATATAATATGCAAAATGTAACTTAAACATTGACGTGTCCAATCAAGAGCCGTACTCTCTTGGTAGATGATCGGCCAATCACATGAGAATTTATTTATTCAGTCAGAGGAGGCCAGTTCTCTGGATCCCTGCGAGTACATGCTGGATGCACAATCAAGTAGATGGTGACTTTGAAGCATAAATTAATTCTTTTATGTTGTTTTTCTTTTTCTCTTTCTGAACTTTTGTTAAAATAAACAGCCAGAGTACAAGCATAATTCCATTCATTATCTCCTCATAGGTATATAAGGTTTATTGTGTTTGTGTGAGTGATTTGAATGAGTGAGAGTGAAATTATGTTAACTCACCCGACTGATCTATAAGAACACATTCCAACTATAGTTTTGGTTCAGCTAAGAGGTTGCCTATTTTTGGTTCACATGTTTTGTCTGGCTTTTGATGTTTAAGAACCAGCGAATGGTCAGTGTAAGATATAAACAGCTTAAGAGACACATGCGAGTGATTTATATATACATATATATATGTCTTTTGACATTTCCACCATGGCCTTACGATGCCTTTTTAACTGTAATCAAGGGTTTGAGAATGGTCAGTCTGCATATTGGCTGTGAGAGGTGATGGCTAGAGGAGTGTTGTGTTGAGTTTTAGGAGAAGAATGCAGACTCTTTTAACCCTTCCTTTAATGCCACTGACTCTGAGTCACATGAGCAACACATTTTCAAAAGAAAAATAAATAATACAAGAAAAAACACAAGCCGAGTTTCCTCATTTCAAACCATGAACATGTGAATGAATGCATTTATGTTCCTTGCAGCATCTTTAAGTTTTTAACTTAAAAGAAAAACACTTAAACCATTAAAAACTTTAAATACAAGGGTATATACCACTAGCACAATTATTAGTGTTAATTTTAATTAATAGTAATTGAAGGAGTATTCCGGGTTTAACCCTTGTGCCATCTTCGGGTCATTTTAGTCTTTTTCATTTTTGTTTTTTCTATCATTTTGGCTGTGTTAATGCCAACGGCATAAATTTTGCCAGAGGTGCTTATTTTGGGGGGAATTTTGATATTTCATCCTCAGTTCCTATAATACATCTATAATACACTGTGTACACAAAATAGTTACACTCAGGACCTTCAGGACAAAAATTTCCCCATTAAAACTGCAATATTTGATCCCAGTGCCATTAAAGCATAAAATCACGAATTCTATGACATTATGCTTTCATTCAGGAGCCCTGGATTCAAAATTAAAAATGTTAATATTTTCTACCAGATGGTGCCATTTTTATCATTTTGAGCCTATGGAGCAAACACATGCTTTTTTCCTATTTTCTGTTTGTTGTATTATAGAGCACTGCAGGACAACTGAATAAATGATGCAGCTAAAATTGTGTGGGTGTGTTAGTATGGATGTCAGAGTGTGTTTTGTATGTGTGTATTGAGAGATTTGTGTGTGTGTGTGTAAAAAAAACAGCAGTGGCATTTTAATTAAACTGGTGTTTAAAGAGTTAAAATCCTGAAAATGAATGAATATTTGGTAGTTATGATCAGGACTGATGTTGGTTAAAAAAATTATCTCATTGAAAGTGGAAAATAGTATTAATATATAATATTATTATGGCAGTTTTTTGACATGGACATTTTTGTCCTCTAAGGGACTCTGAGTAACTTTTTTTTATTGACGCACAAGGGTTAATACAAGTTAAGCTCAATCGACAGTATTTGTGGCGTAATGTTGATTACCACAACAAATAACTTTGACTTACCCTTCCTTTAAAAAAAAAAAAATCTAAAATCTCAGTTACAGTGAGGCACTAACAATGGAAATAAATGGGGCCAATCCATAAACATTAAAATACTCACTATTTCAAAAGTATAGCCACAAGACTTAAATAATATGCGTGTTAACATGATTTTGGTGTGATAAAATCACTTAGCCAATTTTACAAGACAATGTAATGTCAACAAACCCTAAAATGACGATTTAAACAACTTCACAGCTCAAATAATCCATGAGTTTAAACAGAAGAATTAATGTTACCCTCCAAAAGTAGGCCTCATTCACTTCCATTGTAAGTGCCTCACTGTAACCTCAATGTTTGCTTTTTTTAAAGAAAAGGAGGGATGAAAATTAATACTGTTTCTGACTGTTTTAACCAAGTAATTTAACCTCCCTTGTTGATTCTCTTGAACGTTGTTGGTTGAAATCCGATTACAAAGGAATTAGTAACTGTAATCTAATCACTTTTGTAGTAAAAAAAAAAAATAGTGCGTTACATTTTAAATTAATGTAATCAGTATACAGTTACTGACTTTCAATTAAGGTAATTACGTTTAATTACAGTACTTGGGTTATTCATATTTCTAAAATATTATTAATATATACTACATTTAAAATATGAATTATGTTCATAAGTACACCTGTGTGCGTTTCTGTGACAGCTGAAGGGTGTGAAAATGGACGAGGAGGAAATATAGCTATTTTGAACTCATTGAGCAGAAAAACAAGAAGGTTTCTGTGGAAAGTGCTTTAGAAAGTAACTTAAAAGTAATTAGTAATGTGATCAGTAAAGTATTACAATTTTTAGAGAAGTAATTAGTAATTTTATAGTCGATTTCTTTTTTTAGCAACATACTCAACACTACAAACACCACTAACTAGCATTCAGTTGCATTTCAACCCGACATTTACCTGACACCAAACACTTAAGCACATATTCTTTGTATCAGTATAATGACTAATTGTTCAAGGAAGACACAGATGAGAGACTAGAGAAGATACAAAAGAGAATGACAAAGCAAGACAAGACAGGAAGAAAAACACAAGGGAAAAGGAAGAAAGAAGTCAAAAGATTATTTAATGACTCGAGAAAAGAATTGGTGAGTTTGAAAGCTTTCATAAATGTACATCTGACTCAGAAAGTGTGCTCCCTTTTTAAGTTCATTACCAAACTGATCTCACAAAGCAAAACCTTAGTAAAAAATATAGTGAACTTTTAGCAAATTTAAAGTTTTAAATATTCTAGACTGTTAAAACAAACAGAAAATCTACTAAAAATATACTGTAAATAATTGGCATTATATTCAGTGACTGGCTCTTATTGAGAGGTGAATAATAAAATAAAGCAACCAAAATTATCAGAACATATTTTTTATTTTAGTCTGAAAAACATACAATCACATTTTTGTACCAGAGGTTAGATTAGCCAAAAGAACAGTATATATACTTTTCCTAAAATAGTTACAATGGTATTATCCTGGGTAGTATAAAATAAGTTATCTTGTATAGTTGTATAGAGAAAATATGTCCAAAAATCTAAATGTTATAAAAAATTCAGTTACCATTCTCATGTTTTATATTAACAGAAGACAATGACAAGATTCTGGTGAAGACAAAACCGATTTTGATCAAAAAAATTAACCAATAGAAAATTCTAAAATCTCTGTTAATATAATGCCTTACATCAATGAGTATTTTCCTTCTCTGACTCAGCCCCAAGACAATGTTTAAACAGAGAGCTTCATGTTGATCAAGAACAACCAGGTAGGCTGTTCATCATTGGACCTTCACACAGTCCCAGTGTCATGACTGGCATTCACTATATAACAGACTGAATTGTGTGCTAGATAGAAACATCATCTGCCCCCACAAAAAAGAATGAAAAGCTGGTACAACTGGTAAAATGAACAGCAGTTACTGATTTTCCTTGGGTGGCCAATCAACTGAAAGAAAAAAAGAAATCAAATAAAAACATGAATAAAATCAGCAAGAATATAAATATAAAGAACTAAAGCATACACTAAGATCAGATTTAGGAACACTTACTATTTAACATGTATCTAATCAAGAACAAAAAGGAACCTGCACACCAAATACAAAAAATGTAATCAATATTTAAAAGAAACAAGACTTTGACTTGACTTTGACTTTAGATTTTTCTGAGACCAAGACGTTTTCATTGAATTATCAATAAAAAAATGTGGAATTGGTGTGCAGATTCCTTTTTGTTCTTGATCGATACATTTTAAATTGACACAGCAGTTACTATTAACTATTTATTTGTATTTGTTTTGGTGCAGAGCAACTTAATTTGGGGGGTTTTTGGTACCAACATAGGAACGCTAACACACAACACTTCAAGCAATCTAGTACTTATTCAGAGAGCAACACGCACCCTTAGTGAGGGGTCATAGAGACACATGCTGATGGGGGCAGCTGGCAGTACCAGGCAATAGTGTCTTCTGCCAAGTCTGTTTCCATGTGTCATCATCTGTCTTTATCATCCTTGAACATGCCAAGACCCTGCCAAACATCTGCCAGTGTGCTCTAATATTACCGCATTAAAGGTGTCATGTCCCAGCCCCCTCTTCCCAAGCATCAGTGCCCAGACGATGCAAAGAGAAGCATCCAACACAGACAAACAAAGCCTCACAGAAAGCTCAACTGAGAGAAAACAGATACAGTTCGTTCTGCAGTCTGACAGTGACTACCAGAGATGGGAACAGACTAAGGATTGGCATGAGTACTCTAGTACTTGAAAATGACAGCAACGATGGATCATTTTCAAACAATAAATATTCAAATGGTTTATGTTTATTTCACTCTTTGTCATAGTTTTAAAAATGTAATTTAGTATTTTTATAGTGGATTTCCATAGTTTAATATTAAAAGTCTGGGTCTGGGACAAGGCTAAAACATTCAAATCTATACATAAAAGGCATTTGAAAAGTACCAAAAATAAAGTCAGTTTTAAAGAGGCCTACACATGACAAAATTAAATGTTTTAAATTGGAATAAAAATCAACCCTCAGGGGCCTGGGTAGCTCAGCGAGTATTGACACTGACTACTACCCCTGGAATAACGAGTTCGAATCCAGGGTGTGCTGAGTGACTCCAGCCAGGTCCCCTAAGCAACCAAATTGGCCCGGTTGCTAAGGTGGGTAGAGTCACATTGGGTAACCTCCTCGTGGTCACTATAATGTGGTTCTCACTCTCGGTGGGGCACGTGGTGAGTTGTGTGTGGATGCCGCGGAGAATAGCGTGAAGCCTCCACACATGCTATGTCTCCGCGGTAATGTGCTCAACAAGCCTCGTGAAAAAATGCGCAGATTGACGGTCTCAGACTTGGAGGCAACTGAGATTCATCCTCCGCCACCCGGATTGAGGTGAGTCACTACACCACCACGAGGACCAAGAATGCATTGGGAACTAGGCATTCCAAATTGGGGAGAAAAGGGGAGGAAAAAAAAATATCAACCCTCGGGATGTGAAAGTGCCCGAAGTTGTAGAAACACGACATCGTAGACATGATTTCAAACATGAATAACTTGAAAACATTTCATAGCATTACAAATCCAGTGACAACTAACCATAAATGTGCTAAAAATGGCCTCACTTTGTTTGTTTAGCGGTACCGCTGGGGCAGGAAGAGTGCTCGACACTGTATGAAGAGGATTAAGCCATGTCCACAATAATACGTTTAAGTGTAAAACTCTTGTTTTTCAGTTTCCAGCGTCATCGTTTCCATCTAACGTATGTGGATATGGAGAGCATTTTCTAAAGTCTTTGGTTTCGGTGGAGGAAAACGCCATTCTAGTGTGGATGGGAGGCATAAAGGTGGCATAATTAATGCGCTTTCGCAGGGGTCTAAAGCTGTTTAACTTGACACGGCATGTTAAAAATGAGGTGCTAATGGTGCGATATGCTAAAAGATCGCTGAGATGTGATGCAATGGGAAAAGACATCCATTTGACGCATATGTACATAGACCAACAATTAAAAAATAGCACAGACAGAATACACTCCATCAATCTCCCGTCATATTCTGAGTACTCAGCTGATTTATCCGTCAAGTACCTGAATGACCAAATTGTCCATCCCTAGAACAAACAGTCTCACATGGAGGAGGGAGAACTGTGAGAGAGAAAGAGGGAGGAACTTACGTTTTCTTCTCTTTGTCTTTTTTGATGGCAGAGGAGCTTTGAAAAGACTGTAACATTTCAGCAGCCACTTTCCTCCTATTGAACGTGTTCATCTCCTCCTCAAAATCTCTACGCTTCTCCTCCAGGTTCCACTTCTCTTCCTGATGCGTCCGTTTCAGCATTTCAAACCTTTCATGCAGCTGGGAAAAAAGGGAAAGGCTTGGTGTCATAACATTCGCTGAGATATTTACTGCATATGGAGAACAGGATCAGAGATGTCATGCTATCACAATTAATAACAAGAGATAGAGTGAAGTCTTATTGCCAAAGTATTTAAAGGGGCTATATTGTACTCTTAATAGCACTGTCAAGGTTCCTTCACCAAAAAGTCATAGTTTTACATGACCAATTTTCACCCTTTCTCTGACCTTTAGAATTAAAACAGGCTCTTTTTGCTACTGTACCTTTAAGACATGTACCTCATTCCACATTAAAACCAGGAAGTAATCACGTTCACATAATCAATGACGAGCACGATTCAGAGGTTGCGTTTTCCCTCTAAAAATTACATTTTTACTCCACTGATGGTTAGTTTTAGGGTTGGGGCTTGGGGGTAGATTTAATAAATAAGCATTCCTCTGTATTACATTATTTACAACTAAAAACAGCTCACTTTGCAACTCACTTTTGGCGCCCCTCTGTAAACTGGAGCTCACACGTACCCATACGTTCAAAAACGCTTCCTATTTTCATTTTGGTATGCACAGACCGATTTCAGCTGAAGTACTTGTGACCTTCTCTTGCATATTTCCAGCCTAGTCTCATAGAATGAATGCTACTGTAATGACATTTTTGCAAACTGACTCCGTTCTACGCTTCAACAGTTTCCTGGTGAAATTAACAGTAGAAACACTTCAACAACTGTGCATTTTATTCATTTTCACACAAATCACGAGAACAATGGCTGATTACGACATTATAAACAGTTATGTTTCACACTATTACTCACACACTGCTATATTATGATATCAAAACACTTACTATCACGCATCATTTGAAAAGCGATACATTTTAATGCTTGTATTACAGACCCACCTATATTTACACACTTATTCCAATGCGATTAGCATCTGCGGTAGCTCACCTCATGGAGTGTTGAACTTTGGACTCAGAAGACCGAGGTTTGAGCCCAGTCGACCACGCAAAATAATGTGGTTGCTTCAGAAAATGTACTTTTCATTTTAAAGTTTGTTTCTGGACACTATTGGTTAGGTATCGGTGTTGGTTTAGGATAAGGATGTCTGTTTTGTTCACCTCACATTTGCTTTTTTAGGATGCTACTGGTTAGGTTTAGGTTAAAGTTTTAGATTAGGGAGGTATGTTTTACTCATTAAAACCTCCATCTTTTAATCACTTTAAACACCATTTCACTCCCTTTTGGCGCCCCCCGCTGGACATTTCACTAGGAAACTGCAGCTAAACATGTAATAATGCACATAATTCTGTTTTGCAAAAATGTTGCCACGGTCAGGTAATTTTCATGAGATCAGACTGCATAATTCATAAAATGAGGCTAGTAAATAAATGATAAACTAATTTAAAATACTGCATTGAAACTTTGAATGCCTTAAAAATTAATGTTACTTCTTGTCTAATGGCAAAGTTAACACCCCGTCAATCCCGTTACCTCTTTTTCTTTCTCTTTAAGCTCTGCCTCTGTCTCCTTCACTTTGTTGACAAACATCTGTCTCATCTGTTCCTCCTTGAGTTGTAGCTCCCCAATGAATTCCTTCCTCTTGGCCACGTATGTCTCCTGCAGACTGTATGTGAGGACAGAGAGAGAGAGGCCAAAATTATCAGATGTTTAATTTCACTTGTGATGCTCAACTGCATATAGCTGTGTTTCTGTGACCATCATGTGACACATTGTTATAGATCTCCTTGAGAGGATGCAGCATGTGTGTTATCAACACACCATTAGTTGTGGAAGTGTCATGAATGAGATCCTACATTACCTGAAGGGCTCATTGTCAGGGTCAGTGTCTTTGAAGCCCATCTCCTCTAGTTTGCAGCGGCGGTACAGCTCATAGTGTCTGGCATGGGTCTGCTCCCTCAGGTCCAGCATGTTGACCCGAATTAGCATCTCTCTCAGTTTTACAAAGTCACAGTGACTCTCATTCTCCACTGAAGACAAACACCAAAACTTAGATTAGGATACGGATGTGTGTTGTGTTACTTAAACAATTGAAAGACAACTTGAAATCGTGTGCTATGTCTTTGATAACTGATCAGACGGTTTTCACATAGTAGACAATCAAATATCTGAATAATCCTATAGACTTACATTGACTGAATGTTCAAATGGGCCAACGGAATGCTCGTTAATTCAAACTCCAAAATTCCAAAATTCAAATGTAAACAAACCCACAAAAGTCCTTTCATTTGCTTTAAGTTGCTCGTTCTCTCTTTCTCTCGCTCTTTCTCTCAAAATTATAAAAAAACTAGTTTAAACTTTGAGAAAAGGCTTTGTCAAGCCAACATCAAAGTTTGTCGTGACAAACTTTAGCTGTCTAGTTTTACATTAACATTGATAAACTACATACAAGACATTCTGTGACTAAACTGTCATCCATTTAAACAACAACACAAGCAAGATACAGTATAATTATTACAAGGACAATTCTCCTGGAGTGTCTTATTCAAGTGTGAAACGCCCTTGATGGGTTTGAACCCATTACCGTCCACTACCAGGTCAGATCCTTAACCAGTAGGTTAAATTATAACCTATCTTCTTGCAGTAGGTACCTACCCTGTACCACTCCCCATGGGTACTGTCTGGCTCGCACCATTTTGTTTCCAATCATAACCTCTTCACTGCTTCCAACCACTGCAAATGGAAGGTGTGCCTGCAACACAAATACAAGTTTGTGACTGCCATTGGTTGCACTTTAGAAGTGCCTTTAAAGAACATACAGTGATCCCCAAAAAAAGTTAGTTTTGAAAATATGTCTAGCATAATTTGTTTGCAGATCCCACGTGGTTATATATTTTTTGTCTAATGCAATAAAATTACATACATTTATAATTGTGACTTAAGTGATAATCTAATACTTTTCATATGTAGACTAAAGTGTCCAAATACTTTTTGGGGCCACTGTAAAATGTTTGTCTATTCTGATCAAAAATAATTAGAGACCACTAATATTCTTATAAGAACAAGTCTGGAGCTTCTCTCACATTCATGGAAGAGTTTATTTCTGCCACAGCTTCATCGTCTGTTGGGAACTGGTATATCTGAACACCGTTGCTGACCAGTTCACTCATGATCTTGATCTTAAATTTTTGAAGCTCACTTTTGGAAATAGTATCTGCCTTTGCAATGATGGGAATAATGTTGACCTGGTTTGGGAGGAAAAATAGGGATATACATCAACATTAAAACAATGTTCAAGTTTAGCTTAACTTTTATCTTCAAAAAGAGTTTAGACTGTGCAAATAACACAAGATGTAATAAGGTAGAATCTGTGTATGTAGATAAACACATTCAAAATCAATAAATGATCAACACTAAATGACATGAGCACTCTCCTAAAACAATACCTTGCTATCCAGTTTCTTCATGGTGACCAAGTCCAGAGATTTCAACGAGTGACCAGTGGGAGCGATAAAGTAGAGGCAGATGTGGATGCGTGAATCATGATAGTTGTAAAGGGAACGTATTATTTTAAGCTCCTCTTCTAGGAAATTTTCAAATTGGGTATCAATGTAATCCACAATAGGTTTATAACTGCAGAGAAACAGGAAAATACATTGTACGATATTGACCCAGACAATTGATAATCAATTTATCGAACCCCTTATTTTTTAAAAATAATAATAATTACAAAAATGTACTGTATCAATAAAGTCTCAAGTCAGTTTCCCAAGCATGGAATGTGAGCTTTACATTACCTTTCCTCTTTATTAACATGGTCCCCAAATCCCACAGTATCTACAATGGTCAGCTGCAAATCCACATTGCTTTCCTGTAGGTTGTAAGTTCTTGGGCGTAAATGCACCCCATTCTGGAAGTGGCTGGCTTCTTCATTCTCAAAAGTTGTGTTAAAAAGTGTGTTCATCAAAGTTGATTTGCCGATCCCAGTTTCACCTGTAAGAACCAACCAAAACACTCAACGTGCAATTTTAAATGTTGATCGTACAAATATTTTAGCATCAGTTTGAACATTTACATGCCAGCAGGATGTCAAAGCATTTCCTGCTCACCTACACAGAGAATGTTGAAGATGAATCCTTGGCTCACTGATTTGCTGACCAGCTGATCAGGAAGACTATCAAAACCAACATGGCCACTGAGAGAGAGAGTCCTCGTCTCCTCACTCTGAGAGGTTACAGCATTGAGTAAGCTTGGTATGATAAGGACAACTAAATAAAAATACTACATTTTTGGTGATCAAGATTTTTTTCTCAAGCACACTGCAATTGAAGTCCACAAAGCAATAGTTCAAAGTCCCAATACAGTCCTATTTAGGAGGAATGTCATTGCATGTCATAATAGCAGCTTCATTAATGTATACAACTGGCTATATATAGTGACAGTATGTTACTACAGTAAACTACAGTACCAGAAATTACGACACACCTACTCATTCTTTATTATTACTAATTTCCACATTTTAGAATAATGGTAAAGTCATCAAAAATATGAAATAACAAATGGAAGAATGGGAATTGCGTTGTTACCAATAAAAAAAACTAATCGAAACTCTTATATTTTAGCTCCTTCAAAGTAGCCACCCTTTGGCGAGATTACAGCTCTGCACACTCTAGGCATTCTCTCAAACAATTTCATAGGGTATCTACCTGGGATGCTTTTCCAACATTGAAGGAGTTCCTGTATACGCTTCAATTTATATCTGTGGGTTTGACGTATCACACAAATTACATTTAATTATAAGGGCTTCTAACAAGCCAGTCCTCTGCAAGTCAAAACAGGTAAGATAGAAACTGTTTTTATGGATGCAAACAGGCCAACTGTGGTTATGATTACAATTTACAGCTGAAATAGTATGTCAGTAGAAGATAACTGCAAGTAATAGGCCTACATATGAAAACTGTCCTGCGTCAATTGAAATGTATAGCATTTTGTTACTTTGTAAATAATACAATACATTTGCAAATGTTTGATCTTGCTACAAATGAAAGCAAATCTGAAAATTCATAATAGAGACTCTATTTTGCTTTTTTAAAGGAATGTTCTGGGTTCAATACAAGTTAATCTCAATCGACAGCATTTGTGGCATAATGTTGATTACCACAACAATTAAATTCGACTCTTCCCTCATTTTCTTTAAAAAATCAGAAATGATTTTAAACTCGTTATTTCTGCAGAGGTATTGCTTACAGTTTAAGATGTGGCTAATGTATAAAATTAAGACTTTGAAAAGCACATACAGTACACGTACAAACACAAACTTTTCTTTAAAAAAGCACAAATCTGGGTTCCAGTGAGGCACTTAACATGGAAGTGAATGGGGCCAATCCGTAAACGTTAAAATATTCACTGTTTCAAAATTATAGCCATAAGACGTAAACAATATTCGTTTTAACGTGACTTATGTGTGATCGCTAACTAACCATTTCTGTGTAAATTTATATACATTTTACAACTTTGTTGTCATGACTGTCAACGACTGTAAAAATGACGATTTAAACAACTTTAAAGCTCAAATAATACATGAGTTTTAACAGAAGAATTATTGTTAGTTCTTTTATAAAATGATAAGCTTCACATTTCTGCCTTTAAACCCTCCAAAATTTGGCCCCATTCACTTCCATTATAAGTGTCTCACTGCAACCTCGATTTTTACTTTTTTGAAAGAAAAGGAGGGACGAGTCAAAATAATTTGCTGTCTATGCCACGAATACTGTCGATTGAGCATAATTTGTATTTAATCCAGAATATTCCATTAAGGATTTGAGCTGGTTTTATTGTTCATTAGGCTGGTTTTGGGCAAGTTTGGGTTTGTAAGTGTATTGAATGTTCTTTTCAAAGTCTTAATCTCTATAAATACTCTAAAAATATCTTTTTGCTTGTTCATATGATTCTGTCGCAGACATTTAACATGCTAGTTTAAAGGGCCATTCACACCAAGCTTTTGTACATGTATGTTTACACAATCACTTAGCCAGGTGTCCGATAACTAGCACAAAGGTTTAGATCTCAGTCTGGATCGAGATGTCCTTCGGTCCGAATCCGGACCAGAGTCCGCCTGTTGAGTACCCCTGCTCTATACATTATCTTAAACTGTGAGCAATACCTCGGCAGAAATAACATGTTTATGATGTTTATGGGAAAGACTGATCTATACTGCCTGATCAAAGTGGAAAAGCAGACCCATGTCAGTTTGTAACTGAGCATATTAATATGCATGGACCGGGTTTGAGTCTCAATCACAGCAAAAAAGCAGCATGTTGAGTTATTCAGAACTCCTCACTCTGTATAAACACAAGGAAATGTTTCACACAGCCTTCTTCTGTTACACTGGTGCAGGATTCTTAACACACACACACACTGGGGCACAAAGGCCTTTTTATTGAGCGTGTTTCTCAGTAACAGAAGATTTACACCCTTGTCCCCAGAAACATCCTTCACGTGCTGTGTTCTCATATGCAACCAGTTTAGCAGGCATTGTAACATTAAAAGTGGTAAAATGTTACTCGAGCAACCTCATTAAAATCAATACACCAGTTACATTTCATATAACTATACATCTTCAAAGGACAACAAACTGCAGATGGATACTGGGATTCATGCTGATTGAAGTGACAGCTAGGAGCAAGCAACTGCTGATCTACTTATAAGAGCTAATCAGCTTGCAATGACTTTGACAGTGGAATTAGCCATAGAAAGACCCCAGTGTTAAACTTTAAATACAAACTAGAATGTTTAAACAGCATACACATGTAGAAAAGGTTTCCCATAGCACATACAGAATGACATGCACTGAAACATCTCTAACAGTATCTTTTTGGACCAAAGTTGATACTGTCATTTCAACACTACTGTGACAGAATGAAGCCCATTGAATACTACATTTTTCTTTTGGCTACTACCAACAGTGTAATCCACACATCAATACAGGCAAATAAATATGCAATAAAATCCAATACAAATTATGAGGGATGAAAGAAAATTCATTTAAAGTGTTTTTGACAGACTAATCTAGTCTTCTTTCTTCATGTTGCACATTTTGAAGCTGTATCATGAATGAATAATGGACAGTTAGTCTGTAAATATAGAGACTGATAACTTACAGGACAAATGTTTACATCCATGGTAGCCACGCAGACACATGCGATAGCACTGACAGTGAAAACTATGCTGTCATATGTTGCGCTCTCTCTCTCTCTCTCTCTCTCTCTCTCACTCCAATATGGCCACTTTATGGGAACACCCCCAAGGCTGAATTGAAATGCTGGCCGTGTTGCCCAGATGCCACAGTGAGACTTTATGGCACATTCTCTCAGTAAAAAAGTCTTAAAGTCTTAAGTGCTGTCAAATCAACTCTCCTGGTATTGAATTTACATGTCTTACTTGGCTGTAAACAGGACTAATGTAATACATTTATTTAAATATAAGCCTACTTTTCCGATGGTGGTATAAATGAAATTAGATGGTAATTTCTTCTTCTGTTTGAAAATATAAATACATTCAAATAATAAAACAATTAACATCTACTGTGTTGCTTTGTGTAATAATTATGGACGTCAGTCAAAAAGAGACTAATTCTTGGTGTTCCAAATATGTCCACCTGGTCTGTAATAAAGTAGAAAAAAAGACTGTAATTTCCTTGTCAGAAGCAAATATATATTTGACCAAAGATGCACTAACAATTGCACTTAAAAAAATAAATAAATAAATAAATAAATAAATAAATAAATTACCCAAAGGGGGACATTTTATTGGAACTCCATTTTCAGTGAGGTTAAAGAAATAGTTTACCCAAAAATGACAATTCTCTCATCATTTACTCTTCCTCATGCCATCCCAGATGTGTATGACTTTCTGTCTTCTACTGAACACAAACAAAGATTTTTAGAAGAATATTTCAGCTCTGTTGGTCCATACAATGCAATGAATGGTGGCCAGAACTTTGAAGATCCAAAAAGCACATAAGTGCAACATAAAAGCAGTCCATAAGACTCCAGTGGTTAAATCAATATCTTTACAAGTGATATGATAGGTGTGGGTGAGAAACAGATCAATATTGAAGTCCTTTTTTACAATAAATCCCTTTCCCAAGGAGTAATCCCTGCCCAGTAGGTGGCAATATGTATGAAGAATGTGAATCACCGAAAACAAAAGAAGAATGTGAAAGTGAAAATGGAGATTTATAGTAAAAAAAGGACATAAATAATGATCTGTTTCTCACCCACACTTTTCATATCGCTTGTAAAGATATTGATTTAACCACTGGAGTCGTATGGATTACTTTTATGCTGCACTTATGTGCTTTTTAAGTTTCAAATTTCTGGCCACCATTCACTTGCATTGTATGGACCTAAAGAGCTGAGATATTCTTAAAATCTTCATTTGTGTTCAGCAGCAGAAATAAAGTCATACACATCTGGGATGGCATGAGGATGAGTAAATGATGAAAGAATTTTCATTTTTAGGTGAACTATCCCTTTAACTGAGAGAAAGTCATATTAAGATTTTAAGCAAAATCTACCCCACTTACATTTTAATTTAAGTTTACGGATGTTGAAAAAGAATATTCTTTTTGTTAAAAAAAATATGGAAGTCTTTATGTCATTCTTCTTTTTTCTGTGGATAATAATCTAAATATAATGCTGTCTGTTAAAGATATTATTTGTTACTTTGAACATGAAGACAAAAGTATGGACTATTTATTAAACTATATAATTTCATCTGGTAAATGATATATTCACAAAAGTAGAATGTCCAAATCTCTTCCATCTTACAAGGCTTTCTGTAACAATCACTTAAGATAATAAAAAATGGAGAAAAAAAAGTGTCTATTGTTAAGCACTATAAATCTGTTTTTGGCGTTGTATAAAGATTTTATTTATTAATTTATTCCCTTTTGTACCTATGGAGTTACACAATGTTGCCTGTTATTGTATTGTTTTGATTTAGCAAAAAAATAAAATAAAAAAATATATAAAATAATTTCAAAATGTGTCCACAAGGCTCTGCCCTTTAAACATTTTATTTATGCTTTATTTAATTGTAGATCTCCATGGCTTGGATAGCAACACAACCAGCTGAGGTCAATTTAATTGACATTGTCATATGTCAAATCGGTCAGACTGTGACAAAAAAAACCACAATCCTAAAATCAAGTTGATATTGCGCTGGTTAACTTGTGTAATTTAAGGAGGACAGGCCCTTGTTGTTGGCCATGGGGCAGCTGACTGCATAGCCTAGTAATAAAAAGATCCATTGTTTTGTAATACTCTTTATTTCATTAAGGTAATCCACACAGTACAGTGTCATCTACACAGTGTAATATTTCCCCACACTGTAAAAAAACAAAAACAATTTATTGATCTTAAAAATCTTACACCCATCTCATTTGCTGTAAACAAATTATTGTGTGAATTATAGCAACTTGTTCATTTAAAGAGCAGTCCGGTTAATCACCCCTGCCACCTCAGAGTATTCTCATTTTGTGCCAAGTATGCAGATGCCTTGATGAATTACTTATTTCATAGTACGAGATCAGGAAATAAACAGTGTTGTGCTGTGTTTATTACACAAGGGAATGTATTCTAGTCAAGGAAAATATTGTATTCAGAGTATTTTACTTAATATATAATTAGAAAATGTAACTAAACTACCTCTTAAAGGTGTTTTAAAAAGAAAAGATGTGCTGTAAATTCTTGTCAAAAGATCCTACTGATCTCAAGATGACTGGGGCCCACAATGGTCCTCTTGTTATAACATCCTCATTGGACCCAGTGGAGAAGGGATCCATCCATATAAAATTTGTCCCAAAAATAATTTTCAAAAAATAAAAAACAAAAATTGTTTCCTATCCATCCTCTTCCAAAGACTACTAAAAGAAAATGGGGAAACCTTCAGAGGATCTTGAACAAGACATGTTGTGCTTTTTTCACAATTAAACAGACTACCTTCATGAACTTAACAAATATGGCACATAAAGTTTCACAACAACAAAGGTCAGACCGGTCAACACACAGCCAACTAGAGCTGCTTTTTCTTTCTCAATACAGTTTGTAGGTTTCATATTAAAACATTAAACATACATGAATACCAACACATGGAGACTTTGTCCATTAAACAGAAAGTTCACAAAGATTAACGACCCAAAAAAAATCTTATACTTTAAAAATAGAATTGGCTAACCAGCAGGACCGGATTATAAGGAAAGTCAAAGTACCACTTCATAAATGGAAAGTGTCCCACTAGCAAGAAATAAATACTATTTGGATTGTGTGCTTGGTCAAAATTATTTTCTGAGTTCCATTAGTTATTATATTGTTAGATTGTTCAAGTTAATTTCATGTAGACTGTTGTGTTTGAATACCTTAACAAAGATGAACATGAAAATATGGTACATGAAAAGAAGTCTGTGTGTTTCCATCACTTGAACTGCTAGAGAAGTGGACTTTGGAACAGTCAATGCAAACACTTTGAACTTTAACCTCATACTATTTTCACTTACAAAACGTTTGTTCATGCACGGTTGGTAAACAAAGAAATTATATGAACATACTGTACACACTATTCATCAGTTCTTGTATAACATTCTAACGGTTTGAACTAAAAAAATACTGAGGATAGTAAAATAGATCAAACTATTCTTTAAATCCATGCTATACTGTCTGTTTATTAAATTTGCATCTAAGGAAATGTGCAGCAGAGGTCTGTATTTGGCAATGATGTAAAGTGATTGCACTATTGACATACACCGATCAGCCACAACATTAAAACCACCTGCCTAATATTGTGTAGGTCCCACTCGTGCCGCCAAAACAGCGCCAACCCGCATCTCAGAATAGCATTCTGACGAGTGACGAGGAGGAGGGCGTGGCCAGGCTGTGAGGGTGCACGGCCGGCGCTGAATCAGATGATCAGCGGGAAAGTGAGATAAAGGGGATCCTGAGATGCCAGTTCGAGGGAGAGAGAGACGCACGTGGCTGCGCTGCATGTGTGTGTCTGTGTCCTAATGTTTTATGTTGTTTTAAGTTCATTTATATCATTAAAGTTTACGTTGACTGTTGAGCTGGTTCCCACCTCGTCTTTGCCCGTCCTTTACCTATTACACTATTCTTCTCACCACAATTGTACAGAGCAGTTATCTGAGTTACCATAGGCTTTGTCAATTCAAACCAGTCTGGCCATTCTCTGTTGACCTCTCTCATCAACAAGGCATTTCTGTCCACAGAACTGCCCCTCACTGGATGTTTTTTGTTTTTGGCACCATTCAGAGTAAATTCTAGAGACTGTTGTGTGTGAAAATCCCAGGAGATCAGCAGTTACAGAAATATTCAAACCAGCCCGTCTGGCACCAACAATCATGCCATGGCCCAAATCCCTGAGATCACATTTTTTCCCTATTCTGATGACTGATGTGAACATTAACTGAAGCTCCTGACCCGTATCTGCATGATTTTATGCACTGCACTGCTGCCACACGATTGGCTGATTAGATAATCGCATGGATGATTGCTGGTGCCAGATGGGCTGGTTTGAGTATTTCTGTAACTGCTGATCTCCTGGGATTTTCACACACAACAGTCTCTAGAATTTACTCAAAATGGTGCCATAAAAAAAACACCCAGTGAGCAGCAGTTCTGTGGACAGAAATGCCTTGTTGATGAGAGAGGTCAACAGAGAATGGCCAGACTGGTTTGAACTGACAAAGTCTACGGTAACTCTGATAACTGCCCTGAACAATTGTGGTGAGAAGAATATAATCTCGGAATGCTATTCTGAGATGCGGGTTGGCGCTGTTTTGGCGGCACAAGGGGAACCTACACAATATTAGGCAGGTGGTATTAATGTTGTGGCTGATCAGTGTATAGAGGTCCCATGACTTTTCTTAAAACTGAATTTGAAATTTGGCAGTACTGTATAAACAGCGACCCTCATTAAAAGATAAAACAGAGAATACTGATAACAATGATGCAATACATACTAACAGAAAGGACAAAGAACATAATCTGCCATCTTTGATCCTTCCTGAAAATGGCATTAAATGGCACATGGAATAAAGAGGCAGCACACACAGATTCAATTGCAAACTTAAAACATACTACATGTACTGTATGTACAGTAATAAACACCGTCATACACATGTCCAACAAAAGACTGGCACAGATCAGCAATGACAAAATGTACTTCTTTTAAAAACAATTTAAACAGTCAAAAATGTCAAAACATCTTCCAAAATGACTGAGTTGGGATGTCCTGGAGAGGAACGTGAACTTTGGCACACAAACAAGATGTTGAGTGAGTAAAACAGTTACAGTAAAGTGGAGATTCACAGATTTTTTTCTCACAGTCCTTTGTTGAAATAGACCGTCTCCACTCCAGGATGACTGGCTCGAATTTTTTCCTGTAACTCTGGTTCCAAGCGACTCACCGCCATAGAACTGAAAGTGTTTCATTAGAAAAAAATGCAACTGAAGTGCTGCAGAATTTCAGACAACAAAATCTTATACTAAGGTCCTGATTTACTAAAGGTCTGTGTGTATAAAAATGCAAACTTGATAGCACCATGTGAAAAAATAGCATCAAAAGACACAAAAAGCACGTCTTGTCAGTTTTTGCATCTTTCCCTTATTGAATATGCAGGAATGGTAACTGCGCATGCAGGTATTAAGGATCGAGCATTAATCTGATTCGCCTGGTTTCACACCATGGCCAGAGACTTTGAGAAAAGAAAATACATGTACACAATGCTGCTGGATTTCTGCCATGCATTAAAGTGATTCAAAATTATTTATCATGAGCAATTTTGTTTCCTCCAAAATAATATTTAGAGCACAAAATCATATTTGAACTTAATACACTGTTGCACAGAATAAATAAAACACTATAACTGTAAATAACAAGATTTCTGTCCTCTTATTTCAATTCCTAATTTTTAATCAATTAAAAAATTGCTTTTTAACTTCTCTTGCTTTACATAAATAAAAATCATATAAATGGCCATACTTAAAATCAGTATTTAGTGAAAGCCACATGTGAGCTGCATGTCCAACATTTGGTATTTCCACATAGGAAATAAAGTATAGACAAACACAATGTGCTTAAGCTAACAACACAAACCATTATAATCTTTATGTCTTTATTGAACACATCCCAATAAACATTCACAGTGCTGTGGAAAAAGTGAACCTTTGGATTTAATAACTGGTCGATCCTACTCTGGCAGCAATAACCTCAACCAAGTGTTTCCAGTAGCTGCGGATTAAACCTGCACAACGTTCAGATGGAATTTTGGACCATTCTTCCTTAAAGAACTGCTTCAGCTCAGCCATAGTCTTAGGATGTCTGGTGTGAACGGCTCTCTTGAGGTCATTCCACAGCATCTCTATTGGGTTAAGGTCTGAGCTCTGACTGGGCCACTCCAAAAGGTGGATTTTCTTGTTCTATTTCTTTTTTAGTGGTTTTACTTCGATGTTTAGGGTCATTGTCCTGCTGCATCACCCAACTTCTACTGAGCTTCAGCTGTCGCACAGCCACTCTGACATTATCTTGTAGGATATCTTGATAAACTTGGGAATTAATTTTTCCCTCGATGATGACAAGCAGTCCAGGCCCCAAAGCAGCCCTAAATCATGATGCTCCCTCCACCATACTTCACCGTTGGGATGATGTTTTCATGTTGGTATGCAGTGCCCTTTTTACACCATACGTAGTGCTGCATGTTCTTTCCAAACAATTCAACCTTAGTTTCATCAGTCCACAAAACATTTTCCCAATAGCATTGTGGGGGTCAAGGTGGTCTTTGGCAATCTTCATCTGCGCAGCAATGTTTTGGTTGGAAAGCAGCGGCTTCTTTCGTGGTGTTCTGCCATGGACACCATACCTGTTTGATGTTTTCTATATAGTAGACTCATGATCAGAGATGTTAACCAGTTCCAATGATTCCTTCAAGTCTTTAACTGTCACTCTGGTTCTTTTTTACCTCATTGAGCATTCTGCGGTGTGCCCTTTGAGTCATCTTAGCTGGACGGCTACTTCTAGGGAGAGTAGCCACAGTACTAAATCATCTCCATTTATAGACAGTTTGTCTAACTGTGGACAGATGAATATCTAAGCTCTTCAAGATAGCTTTGTAACTCTTTCTTGATCGCAAGTCTTCTGAGATCTCTTTTTTTTGCGAGGCATCGACCATGTCAATAGATGCAAATAGCACACTCAAAATGTTTGAATGCTTTTTATAAGTCAAAGTAGCTCTAACCCACACCTCCAATCTTGTTTCATTAACTGGATGACAGGTTTGCCAACTCCTGACTCTAATTAGCTTTTGTTGATGTCTTTAGCCTAAGGGTTCACTTTCTTTTTCCACAGCACTGTGAATGTTTAATGGGATGTGTTCAATAAAGACATAAAGATTATAATTTTTACTGTGTTGTTAGCTTAAGCACATTGTGTTTGTCTATCCTGGGGGCGGCGATTGGTGGGGGGGGGGGGGGGGGGGGGCGTTGGAATAATAGGGTTCAAAACAGTGTTACTATAAATGCAAACTTTAATACAGTGAAAAAGACTCTATTAGCATTACATAAATATATATATAAATAAAAAAATTTCAACATTCTTTTGAATGTCCATGTACTAAAATAAATTATTTGATGCCATGAGTGTACCTTCATTTACTATTACTATTATTTTGAATGGCCATGGAAAATGAAGCAATGTGATAACAATTTTACCTGGTCGCAAAAAGTAGTCCGTTAATTTACCAGATGAACTTTCACCTTTTGCTGACCCTTTATGCTTTGCAGAGCTAATGTGTGCTTTTAAATCACTTGAACCTTTATTAGCAACTGACACATAAGTGCCAGCTTTACATGTCATACACGGATCTCGACCCAGACGAAAGCATGGGAATTTTTTGTGCAAATCTTCTGTAAATTTGCACTTTCGTTTGGGCATTGTTTCCACTCAGCTGTCATTTGCTGCTACTGTCAAGCAACTGTTTGATGCCGAACACAACAGCGCTTTGCATGTTCACGGAGAGATTGACAGGCAGGAATTTGGCCAATAGTTGCTGCAAGCCTCTTATAATCTTATAATCGACCAGTTGGTGAGCGAGAAGGCGGGACTTACAAAGAGGGGTTAAAGCAATGCAAATATGCGCACACACACTAGTGATGGGAAGATCGGATCATTTTACTGACTTGAATCTTTGAGTCTCATTCAGCAAAATGAACGAACCTTTATTCAAGTCATTTCGTTTAAATTAAATTAAAATGTTAAATTTTCAATAGCCAAATCCCCCCCAGCACGTCTACTTATGCAAACTTTGATTATAGTCCCAATAAGGAAAAATTGATAATGCAGCCAAGGACAAATTATGAGAAACAGAAATGATTAGTTCACCTCTGGAATCTTCTTGTCCGAGTCGTTCGTTCTTTTGTCACTGCATAGCGTATATGGCTGTCACGTGACAAAAGAACGAACAACTTGGACCAGAAGACTCGAGAGGTGAACTAATCATTTCTGTTTCCTGTACAGCGCCTATGCGGTTTTCACGTAACAAACGAACGGAGGTTGCGCAATGCACAAAAATGAACGAATCACTCTCTGAGACTACTCATCCTTCTAAGTCACATAAAAGATTCGTTCAAAATGAACGAATCGTTCATGAACGACCCATCACTAGCACACAGAATGAAGTATTAGACCAGATGCACATCATAATGCAACTAAAGCCGAATCCCGGATATTTTCGCAAATTTAGAAATCCCGGCCGAACGCTTTTTTAAGGTCCGAAAAAGAGGACGTATGGTCACCCTAAATAAATAGGCTATAAAAAGCTTCATTTGGTTAATCATTTTTATATACAGCATTGTAATGGAGCCAAGTCTCCATCATTTCAAAATAAGAGTCCCCGGTGTGTTTCGGGCTTGTTTATAGTTAAAAGTCCCCAATATGCATCAAATCTTCATTTTTTCTGATTATTATTAGAATTTTGGTTGAACAGTAAACCACATATAAGATTTAATTCATTTTGGACTCGTGTAGCCTCTGTGTCTGTACCTGGCATAGTAAGGAAAGATTGAGAACATTTTTAAACATTGTATAAATCGATTTTAAAAACTACCAGCCGATTAATCGGTTATTGGTCTTTTCCACCACCTTAGTTATCGGTGTCAGCAAAATCCACTATCGGTTGACCTCTAGTCTAAACTATATGCTATTGTCCAACCGTGCTATAAGCAAAATTATTCTAGGTAAATCACCCGTAATAAACCCATGAAGCACACACATAATCTGGTAGATTGCAAAAGGAAATTAGTGACTGTCGTAAATCAGGGCCTACGCATGAGGTGATGTGTAATGTCCACAAAACTTTACTGGAAAAGTGAGTCAGCAATTAGCAAAAAAACAGTTTTGAGAATTTTCTCACCTCTTTTGTGGAAATAATGCACAGCACAATGGAGTTGCAAACACAAGACTAAGAGGAAGAAAGAATGTACAAAAGAATGGGTCACAAATTATTGAATTCCTCAGTACATTCAGAAAATAACTGTTTATAAGACCATCAGTCTATCTTTGGCAACTCACCAAAATCCAACCAAGCCAACTTGAATGGGTGCACTCATCCATGGAAACCTCTGAAAAGATGCAACACAGCAGAAGTTGGGTGTGTGCATGATTTGCTTACAACTAATAGTTCAAAACCATTTTTTTTACTTAAAATTTCAGGTACTGTAAGTAAACAAAATGTTTACAAAACATTATTTGACAATACCTTGAGAAAGGCCTTCTTTTCCAAGGAGTTCATTAAAAATGGAGGGATGGCTACAAGAAAAGGTTAAAAAATGTTACATGAAGCTCTTTCGTGAGGATATACATTTTTAACATAGAGTATAGTTCACTACATATCGCTGATGTATTTACTAGTACTTCTTTGGTTTTTTTCATTTAAGCATACAATTTGTTTCCATTTGACTGTAATCGGTTTAATGAAACACAATCACAAACAAACCCATTCCTGGAGAGGCCATGAGGATTCTGGACACCACCACTTGTGTAATGGCCTGTTGAGCTGCCTTTGAAGATTCTCCTAACCGATTGTCATTCTCATCTGTTACTGGAATGCCGTGTTTAAGTTCCCTGTTTAATAAAAAGGGAACGACACACTAAGTTACTTATATCTTTCTAAAGAACACTGAAGCACACTTAAGACACATGCATTCAGAATCAGATTTTTTGTAAATACATCAGTAAGGAATGCTGAGCAATCTCGTAAAATGAGGTTAAACGTCTCCCTGTAAGCATTTTGTTGTGGATAATCATTTACCGTTGTCTCATCAGTGGAATATTGATACAGTTTGCAGCAGCTACAGCAGCGAATGGCACAAAGCGGCCTATGAGTGGAGACACATGCTGAAAAAAAAGACAATCATATAATTGTTAAAGGACTAAAAATGAGTACTGACGAGATTACATGATGTACATATAGAGTCACCACTGTGTGATAAACATTGTAACATTGTAAGGGTGAACTTGCTGATAAATAACAATGGAACATTACCTTTGCTAATGCATTTAGTCCTAAAGCAGTAACCACCGCCCCAGTGGTGGCTGATACATATGCTGTGCCAAGTTGGCTGCAAGGACATATCACAGGAATTTATGAATAATGCTACAAAAATTAAGATTAAACATACACTTAAAGGAATAGTTCACCCAAAAATTTTAATTCTGTAAATTTTTACTCACCCTAAGTAAGTTGGGCATCAAATAACATCAAACCTCATTGGTTCTTTGATATCTTGTAACCAAACTTCATGACCTACACCATAGTCACTACATTTTATTTGGGATATTTGATCGTCCCCAATTGGGAATTGAGTAACGATTTAATTTAAGAGAAAACAACTTACATTTCGGTCTGTTGCAAGTACCGGTTACTGTATGGCTTCAGAAGACTTGGAATATAGTGTATGTGTTGTACTGATTACTTTTTTACTGTGGTTTTATTTTTATTATATATATGTTTTTTTTTTTTTTTTTTGGGAGATTGACAGCTGGAAGCAATATTCACTTGCATTATGCCAAAAAGCTGTGTGAAGATTGTTCTGTTTTTTTCTGAAAAGTCATACGGGTTTGGAGTAAATAATGACACAATTTCCATTTTTGGGTGAGCCGTTCCTTTGGCATACACACTGACTCTGTGAAAGAAATAGTTCACCCAAAAATAAAAATTCTAATCATTTACTCACCCTCATGCCATCCCAGATGCATCTTTCTTCTGCTGAACACAAACGAACATTTTTAGAAGAATATTTCAGCTCTGTAGGTCCATACAATGAAAGACTCCAGTGGTTAAATCCATATCTTGAGCAGCGATATGATAGGTGTGGGTGAGAAACAGATCAATATTGAAGTCCCTTTTTACTATAAATTCTCCTTCCTGCCCAGTAGGTGGTGATATGCACGTAGAATGCGAATCAGCAAAAACAAAAGAAGAAGAATGTGAAAGTGGAGATTTATAGTAAAAAATGACTTAAATATTGACACCTATCATATTGCTTCAGAAGATAAAGATTTAACCACTGGAGTCATATGGATTACTTTTATGCTGCCTTTTTGTGCTTTTTTAACTTCAAAGATTTGGTCACCATTTACTTGCATTGTATGGACCAGCAGAGCTGAAATATTCTTCTAAAAATCTTTGTTTGTGTTCAGCAGAAGAAAGAAAGTCATACACATCTGGGATGACATGAGGGTGACTAAATGATGAGAAGAGTTTCATTCTTGGGTGAACTATTCCTTGAAGTACAAATGTTATAGACCTTTTCCGGGATGCGGAAGTGTTCCACGATTCATAATGGAAGCCTGTTTGCGCTTTCAGTCTCAAGTGTTTTCACTCGAATCAGCATTTGTTCTTACCAAATAATGTGATGTTTAGCATAAACATTGTTTTTATTTTTTTTTTCAAAAAAAGCACGTGGCTCCATAGTGCTGATACTTTAGAGAGTCACGATGACCGTCTTTGGACAGTGCCTTACCCACCAAGGTTTCAGGAGTGGGTACCTTACATGAAGCTATGAACCGAGGTTAGTTACGCTGATATTAACTACTTTGAGTTGTTATGTCAGCTAAAAACTGCACAAGTTGAGCCTGAACTCAGTTTTACTTCAACTAACACTTAAAAGGGTTGTTGTTCTCCATCTGGAACGCTTCTATTAGTAGTTTTTACATTGCTTCTTATGAAGACCGTAACCAGAAAACAGTTCAGCGGCAACCAGAATAATCATGGCGACGCCGAATGGTTAGTCAGGAAAACTGTGAATATCCTCTTACTTTACAGTGATGGGGGCATCTCCACTTCTGTTGGTGTAGTTGACTATTGCATTGAAAGACTGATTGATCCACTGCCAAAACAGAACAGCTGGAGTCGTCCTACAAGCATGAAAGGAGCATAAATATAAACTATGATTAATTTCCAAATTTTGTTATAATTATATTAGTGCACAATAACAATCTGAATAAAAAGTAGCATCTAAAGATATGCTATAGTACAAAGAACTGCAGATGTTCCAGTTTTAGACCATGATTCACCTATAGAACGTCATCATGCATCCAGTGATGGTCATGTTCATGGGGACCTGAGCAGACATGCGACCAATCAGGAGCATTTTCTCACCCGTGTCCGGATGGAATGCAGAGTCAAAAACATACTTTGCCCGCCAAAGCTCATCTTCACTGAGACCTGGCTTTACCACCCCTTGTCTTCAAAAGATAAGAAAACGGAAGAGGGTGATAATGTATCTATGTCTCTATCAAGCAAACCCAGCCCATGTTACAATAACAAATCATACAAAAACACATTAATAAATGCAAATATCTTAGTGGAAGTTCCCCCAATTTCAGTTTAAAAATAGAGCACGAGGGTCTTATTTAAATTACTTGTAATCCTGAATAATCTGACGTGCTTTTTCTAGTTGTTCATTTGACAGGAGGATATTTCTGGGGTCTGTGACAGTGAAGAAATGCTTTGCTCGACCCACAAATGTTCCCTGATCCCATCGAGGTTCTTTAATGTTTATGGAGGAGGAGAGCTCGGCTGCCATGGTACACTGTAAAAAAATGAAACAGTTCAAAGTTTAGAGACCCTTCCTCTTATTTTAACAGAACAAATAAATCTGGCTATGCATACCATTACACAACAGTGTGAATGCCATGGACAACAATGTACATCATAAACTTGAAAACAATTTAAAATACCGTGGCTTAAAAGAATAAATCACCCAAATGTCACCCTAATGTCCCTCAAAACCCATATGATGTCAATGGCTTCAAACCACTGGTTCTCCTTTGTCTCGTAACCAATTGTGAAGCACCAAGTTTGAATATGTGGAAACTTCAATGAGATTCGAGGAGATTTTCTGTGAATAACTTTAGGGAATATTCTGGGTTCAATACAAGTTAAGCTCAATTGACAGCATTTGTGGCAAAATATTGAATACCACAAAAATGACTTGACTTGTCCCTCCTTTTCTTTAAAAAAAGCAAAAATCGAGGTTACAATGAGGCACTTACAATGGAAGTGAATGGGATCAATCTGTAAATGTTAAAGTACTCAAAATGTAAACAATATGCCTGTTAACAGTGTGATAACATCACTTTTAGTGTGATAACATCACTTACTAACCTTTTCTGTGTAAAGTTATTTCCAATACCACAGTTACTGCTGTAAAATTGTGATCAATTAGTAAGGGTGATGATGTGTGTTTGAAAAACTTTTATTTTGACGCATGTCAAAATAATCCAGCAGAGCGGACCCTTTGCACTAGTGGTTATATGATGGCTTCAGTTGCACTGCACAAACGCACGTTTCAGATGAGAAGCATATTTAGTGCTTATATAGCATTGAACGTGAGATGAATATCATTAATTTTGTTATGGCGGTCCAAAATTTTGCTTGGGTGGCCACTGAACAATTTTCAGTCAAGGAAAAAACATGAAAAATCAATGGAAGTGCTTTTGTAAAATTATAAACTTTACATTCCAAAAATTGGCCCCATTCACTTCCATTGTAAGTGTCTCCCTGTAACCTCGAATTTTTTTTTTTTTTTAAAGAAAAGGATGAAGGAGTCTAAATAATTATTTGTTGTTGTAATCAACATTATGCCACAAATGCTGTCGATTGAGCTTGACTTATTTTTGTCCTTTTTTGATACTGACAGCCACTGGTCACTTTGTGTTTCACAGAGGAAGAACAATCATACAGGTTTGGAACGACATGAGGGTGAGTAAATGATGACAGAACTTTCCCTTCCATTACGTTTTTACATTCTGTGTGGAGAAAACAATGTCCTGAAACAACATCTGGTCCATCAAAAGTCATTTTCTATTCTTTTTTTCCCCTTGAAAACTGAATAATGTTTGCACATGAAATTCCTCTGTGGATTAAGCCACTGCTGAATCAGCATGTCATTGACACAGCTGACCAGTCAACCAGAGACAGGCTTGAAAATCAGCTGAAAAACCACACAAGTTGCTGCATAGTCTCCATATAAAGAACGCACAGAGGCCTGCTTGAACATGTTACTTTACATAATTGTTGTGTTTTATGCAACAGGCCTAAAGGTAATAGATTGTAAAGTTTTTTGAATGAAGAGTAGGTGCATTAATGTCATTTAGGAGCAGACGGTTTACAGCATTAGGCGGATTCGTTTCCTTTTAAATGACCAATAGAAAAGCGATTTCTGGATCAAATATTTCACCAAGGCTGCGTTTCAGATAAAACAGGATTTAACCATTTATTTGCATTCGCCAGTGCGCAAAAATGCATTCGTGAAGACAGAATGAATTCAGTTAAATAAATCGCAACGCATTAAATGTGCAGCTTGGTGACATTTTGTCTTAACAATGCACCAAAGATGGCTGAAGGGAGGACAATAAATCAAGCGTTTCACTTTACCTTCAAAACCAGACTGTGATGAAAGGGGGTCAGTGTCTCTTTAAATCAAATTAAGGTTCATGTGTTTCACACGCGATCACTTCGATCTGCGCGCGACTGATGCTTTGGCTCGCGCTGCATCCCTTTCCAATGTTCATCACTGAACGCACGATTAACATGTTATGCTTTCCAAACATGCAAACACAAAACACTCGCGATGACGATAAGACACGGACTGATCCGAACTGAACTTTGAACAGAGGCGCCGTGTTTATGACACTCTCCCCAAACAGCATATTTCTTGCCCACTAGTGTGCTTTATCGACAGCACATGAATCTATGATATATCAGTAGTAATGGATTGGATGCATCTTCTTTCAGATCATTTATGGCCTTTGCAAACGTTTCGAAATTAATGCTCTTTAGGCACTAAAACGAGTATGGTATACATGTAAATTAATAATGGTTTGCACATGTTTCTTTTCGTGATCATTTGCTAGAATACCATCACTGTAACCTAATGGCAAAGAATGGTTCAAGACCAGTCAGTACCGGTTAGGTGGCTTCCACTGGGTTTTCTTTTTCATATGTCATAGACCAAAATATGAACGATTACATTCAATTCTCGTGTTTAAAAAGATTAGACGGATGCTCCGGGTGACAAACACCTTCAGCAATGTTACAGTTATATCTTAAAATCATCAGAACTCCAGATGTGCACCTCTTTTTCCACCTCTGGATGCCACATCACAAATCCACTTACAGCATAGGGTTTGCCATCTATTCTACTGGAGCCAATAAAAAAAAAAAAAAAAAAATATATATATATATATATATATATATATATATATATATATATATATATATATATATATATATATATATATATATATAAGGTGCTGTTACTTACAGTGCAACAGTGCGCAGCTCTCCGTCAGACACAATCACGGCACTCCGCAGCAGAGATCAGAGTCTCACTGAGGTTAATTTACGAATGAATATGAAGCACGCTGCAGTAAACCACCAACGACTCCTCTCACTGCAACCAGACACTGTGTGCGATTTCAAATTAAAAGTTCCAAATAGCTTGTTACAACGGAAAATTACATTTACGTGAGACTGTATTTATACAGTGCTTTATATAGAAACAAAATGTTTTATTAGATGATTAATACTCATCAGAATTATCAGAATAAAACACTAATTTAATCAACGAAAATACTTTTGCTTTACAACCAAAGGAATGTAAATATTAAAAAAGTTCTAAACCTTGTGACATTCATTTTTACCGTTAGCGCTTTAACCTTTAAATAAACACAACCAGCTATTATTACTTAAAGGAATATTCCGGGTTCAATACAAGTTAAGCTCAATCGACAGCATTTGTGGCATAATGTTGATTACCACAAAAAATAATTTTGATTTGCCCCTGCTTTTCTTTAAAAAAGCAAGCAATCTGTGTTCCAGTGAGGCACTTACAATAGAAGTGAATGTAAACATCAAAATACTCACTGTTTAAAAGTATAGCCACAAGACGTAAACAATATGTGTGTTAACATGATTTCAGTGTGATCAAATTGCTTACTAACCTTTTCTGTGTAAAGTTATAGCCAATTTAACAACTTCGTTGCCATGACGATGTAATGTCAACAAACCCTAAAACGACTGTAAAAATGACAATTTAAACAACTGTACAGGTCAAATAATACACAAGTTTTAACAGAAGAATTATTGTTAGTTCTTTTATAAAATTATAAGCTTCACATTTCTGTATTCAAACCCTCTAAAACTTGGCCCCATTCACTTCCATTGTAAATGCATCACTGTATTTATGAGGGACAAGTCAAAATTATTTTCTGTGGTAATCAACATTATGCAACAAATGCTGCTGATTGAGCTTAACTTGTATTGAACCCGGAATATTCCTTTAAAAACCCAAAATATAATTTGTATGTCATATGTGAGGACTATAAATAATTGAACATAGTTTTGTATTGAATTGCACCTTTGCAGGTAGAGAAGATTTATTTTAAAAATGACAATTAGTTTTAAGCTAATAACCTTTTTAAAATGCCAATAACTCCTTGGAGCTGGGTCATTTTTCTCTGTGCCTTTTAGGTCCCACATTAACTTATATGTAAAAATTAAACAATGACTTTAACAATGAATAACTGAAGCCAACTTTTATTTGTTATTATATGCAGATTTCATTTGGCTATAGTGTTCAGACTATCATTGTCTACAAAAAGGGATGCAAACTCATGAGAGGCAAAAAAGTTGAGAAAGTAATAGCAGGTATTCCAGGGGTATATATTCAGTTGATCTGTTTGTTGTATTTAAAGCTTTTTATGTGATTAAGCTCAAATTACCCCTTTCAATTGATTTTATTAAATAAAAAGTAGAAAACTGTACCAAACAAATTAGGCAAATTAGCTTAAAAAAAAAAAGCTGATTTCCATCTCTGATAGCTCCATCTTGTGGATGTTTTAAATGCCAACCTAATTCTACAATTAAAATCAATCAACCACATAAGACTTACAATTGTTTTCACTAACAGCCTTTACAATTTCATATAAATAGCATGAGTCTTTATTGCCATTTCAATCCGTACTTAATTGTGCTCTGATTTACAAATTATTGAGAAATAATGCAGTTACATACAAAAGCAAAACCAAACATAAACACTGGTGATTTTGTGTAAACTAAGCCCGATAACAAATACAGCATTGAAAAAGTGCTTAAGGTACACTGAAAAGGACTAAAACTAAGGTTTTCATACCTACCTGTAACAAACACTCCAGTAGGCAATCGTTTAATCAGCAGTCGGAAATATGCCAGATGACAGCTAACTGTGAACCTGAGGCCATGTAGCATGAAAATGCAGCTATAATACAAAGCACTGTTTAAAGCTCACCACAACTTGTACATTATCCAGTCATAAGCATTGAAAGTGTATATTCAAATAATGTTATTCCAAAACACATGGCTCTTTAGAAGAATGCACATAAACCCATTAGTTTGAAAGAAACCCTTGATATCCTGATCAAAAACACAGTAGCTTTCTTATTACAGCAGAGAAAAAAACACATGATGCAAATGGGAGTGTTATATTACAGTTGTGTTTTGGTTGAGATGACTGCATCTACTGTCGTGTTATTGCAGTACAGATATGGATCATGTTTTGGTCCAAGGACAGGGCTAAGTGTTGAAAGATTTATAAAGATAAGCATGTCTTCTGTGAATGAACACTGTCCACCGGTCAGAAAGTGCTGTAATACTGTTATTTTAAAAAGCCTTCCCATCTTACAGGAAATAGTCTGGAGTGCGACGAGTGACGTGAGGCTCACCTCTGCGTGGCGCAGGGTCAAACTGTAAACTAAATGAAATCATCCTGGTTAGTATGAATATTTATAATTGCAAAGTTATAGAACTATAACACATCAAGATGTGAGGATAGGGAGAGAAAATGATATATTACGTACAAGGAATACTTGAGCGTGTCATCAAGTTCCATTATCGCAGCTTGGTTACCACATCGGTAGCAATAATTTGGCGCACTGAAGATCGTCACAACATTCCGTTCATGACACCAGTTATAACCCTGCAAAATGATGTTTAAAAATGATATTGTGTCAATGTATTAGCTCAGTAGGTAATCCAGCCTGATTTCACATAAAAACTGGTGAAAAAAAAAAAAGTGTGTGCTGATTTTTCTTTAGCAGAAATCGGTACACGTTGATCAAATTTGAAAACACTGCCCCCAGAGGCTAAAGAGGTAAATGTTTTAGAGCATATAAACAAGTGTGACATCCATTTATATGCAGGAGAGGTCGCCAGAAGCCAGTTGTAAAAAGAAATGTTTTCAGCTGTACAGGTTATAAAACAGTGAAGAGAAATGCTTATTTTATTGAATCTATCCCCCAACCAAAACCCAAATCTAACCCTAACCATTAGTAGAGACAAAATGCAATTATAGGAATAAAAATACAACCTCCTTATCACACTTGTGATTGTTCATACAAACATGATTACCTCCTCATTTGAATGGGGATCGAACTGTGGTCTCCCCGTGCAACTGACGCAACGCACTACCAGTTGCGCCATGAGGGAAAGTTGAGGAGCCATTGCAAACATGTCCAGTGGGAGAAAGGGCATGTCAGTGAGTCGGCATACTGTTGCCGATCCAAGGGTACCGGAACTTTAGGAAACAGAATGCCGACTTGCCGTGTGATCTTGTTGGGTAATCAATGGTTTTTGAGTGTTATCACCTATGCGTTACAATACTAAAACAAAAATGTCTCTGAAAGGTATAGTTCACCCTAAAATGAAAATTCATACATTGTTTACTCACCAATGTGTTGTTATTACCCTATATGACTTTCTTTCTTTTTCTTAACACAAAGGGAGAAGTTTTTGGACCGGTGCTAGTTCACAGCGGATGGAGTTACCCGCGTTTCTGAAAACAGAAAACAAGCGATCGATAGAATTCTGATTACCATAGGAAGGATACCTTTTATCGCGTGTTGTTGCCGTCAGGTTAGGACACAGTGTGACTGTGGCTGCCTGTAACTTCCTCTTTGTTTCTGTTTGATTTCTGAGTACTGCGTTCAAAAAAATAAGTCTGGGCATAGAAATGCATCAAATCTTTGACTATAAACTCTTAAGAAATATTTAGTAAGTTCTGTTCTCTGGTTTTTGTGCAGCTGTGTTGTTTTCTGTTGTCACTATCACTGTGGAGGACCTGTATACAGATAAACAAAAAGAGTTTGCCCAATGCCGCGAGGGAGGCTGTGTGAACTGTTGCTCTCGTGCCCTATCACGAACGCGCACAGGAGATCAGCGGTCGGTCCACAGTTTCACTAAACAATACATTAGATTTCGGTTTGTTTCTCACCTAACCTTATCGTATGCTTTCATAACAATCATGAATCTCATGGGATAAAATATTAAGACTCCTGAATTATACTTTTGTGTTCTTTTGAAGCTTGAAGGGGTGGTCACCATAAACTGCCATTGTATGACATCACTGAGCACAACATTTTTTCCCAATTTCTCCCTTTGTGTTAAGAAAAAGAAAGAAAGTCATATAAGGTTATAACAACACAGGGGTGAGTAAACAATGACTGAATTTTCATTTTTGGGTGAACTAATCCTTTAACAGAGTTTCATATCTGTTTAATATATCTTCATGTTTTAATATATCTCAATTTAATTTATTCATGGAACAAAGCACATTTAACATCTTCCACAACGATTATGAATGATCATGTTTGACTAATAATAAAAAAAAAAAATCTAAATGTATCCTTCCTTTCAACACTGGAAATCATATTTTCTTTTACCTCCATCACTAACTGGTGAGCTCGTGAAACCAGGGTCAAGCAGTTGGCATGATTAAAAGTTTCTGAGATGTCCTGGCCAAATGTGTACCCAGCCCCTCTTGGGGAAATTCCCCAACCTCCACGGTCATCTGGATCTGACCACAGCAAGTCACACATGGGACCCTGCCAATGAGATTTCGTAAGACTTTGTACGTCGTATTCTCCACTAGGGCTCTTAAAGATTAAAAAAATTACAGTTACACTAGACATCTGTCTGATATTAACCAGTGGAATTTGTACCTCATGGGGGACTTCTTGGATACGGTCCAATGCGCGAATGTGATCCAGTGTGTCAATTGAAGGTGACAGTCCTCCATGGAGACAGAATATCTGTGCAGACAGAGGAAAACTGTGTCCCTTTTGTAATTTCAAGTTGCTTCCCATGTCTTTATTTCACATATTTTGTACAATTACTTTTATTTGTACAATAATAACAAATACAGTACAATATCTTGTAGTTTGGATTTAAATTTTAACAAAAAAAAAAAACAAAGTTACAATGCATGCACAAACCAATTTACCTGGGTGTCTACAAGGGCTGTAAGAGGAAGGTAGTCAAAGAGGTCTGTGAAATATTTCCAAACATTTGCATTTCCATATTTTCTCAGGCACTCGTCATAGAAGCCATAAACCTGTGTGATTTGTCTACTTTCATGATTTCCACGAAGGATGGTGATTCTCTCTCGATATCGAACCTGGAGGATTTAAAAAATCAAAAACAAGTTGGTCATGTTAGTCATAAGAACTGCCTTATTAACACTTTATAACAAATGCATTACAGATATTAGCTGCCCGAATTTCTTGTATTACTGATGTAAATGCTAAAGCTTTATCTATTCATTCTGATTGGCAGATGACACTTACCTTCAAAGACACCAGAAGTGAGACTGTCTCTACTGAATAGTAACCTCTGTCCACATAGTCTCCCATGAAGAGGTAATTTGTGTCTGGCGATTTACCCCCAATCTTAAACAGTTCCATAAGATCATGAAATTGGCCATGTACATCTCCACATACTGTGACTGGGCAACGCACTTCCTGGACATTTGACTCTTTGGATAAAATTTCTTTAGCCTGAAATTAAAAACAAACAGGTTAGAAGACAGAAGCACTAAAGCAATTGTCTCAATCATTAACCTACGTTGCGCCTCAGTCCCTAATAAGCTGTGGGGGGCAATGTTGACATGAACCAGTGAAGAATAAATATTAGCATCTGGTTAATATGTCTAAAGTGCTTGTATGAGGGATCAAATGCTCCAGATGTAAAAATTGAGTGAAATGGTAGTATCTGAACTATCTGGTTTTATTCAAGTCAAAAACATTATTTAACAGGACTGAATCAACCTGCTTTCATTTGGTTACACTAAAGAAATTAATAAAGGGTCATCTCAGGTAGAAATAGCTCCTTAAGATAACAACTGGACATTACTGTGTGAGAAATAAACGTTGAAAAACATTGAAATGTTGACATAACATAAAAGGCTGAGCATTATTGGATTTTGCCGATAAGATAACTAAGGTGGTGGAAAAGGCAGATAACCAATGAATCAGCCGATAGTTTTTAAAATCGATTTATTGAATATTAACACATTTTAATACTGTGACGGGCACAGACATAGAGGCCGCAAGAGTCCAAAGTGAGTAAAATCCCAAACGTGTGTTTGTTGTTCGACTAAAATCCTAATAATAACCAGAACAATTTAAGATTTGGTGCATAACGTGGGACTTTTAACTATAAACAAACCTGATATGGACCAAGGACTGTTATTTTGTATTGTCTGTACACACAAACACACAAGGGAAACAAAACATGCACTCTTACAATAATTTATAATGTTTTACAATAGAATTACTATACAGAAAACATTATCAAATGGACCAATAAATACTGTATGAGCAGTAATTACTATACAGGAGATCATCATTCATCTATAGTAGATCATCAATGATCACTTGTCAATTGCAATTTGTGTCATTTTGTTTTATAACATTTCGCATTATTAACCATAAATTAGTCCATAAACAGTGATGGTAACAGAGTCTTGGCTCCCTTACAATGCTCTCTATATAAATATCATCAAATTTAGCTTTTTGTAGCCTATATATTCACCAGATAAATGGTTTTGGCCACAGAGGAACATGGAGGAATTTAAAAAAATAACTACGCAACTATCGGCACATATCAATTGGTAAAACCGATATATCGGTTGACCTAACGACATATTGATTGATGGAGATATGATACTTGACGTTTACCGACAGTCCCCATTCACTTCCATTGTAAATGCCTCACAGTAACCTCAATTTTTCTTTCTTTCTTTTTTTAAATAGTTCAATTAAAAATGAAAATTCTCTCATCATTTACTCTCCTTCGTGCCATCCCAGATGTGTATGACTTTCTTTCTTCTGCTGAACACAAAGAAAAATTTAAAGAAGAATATCTCGGCTCTGTTGGTCCATACAATGCAAGTGAATGGTGACCAGAAGCCCCAAAAAGCACATAAAGTCAGCATAAAAGTAATCCACTGGACTCCAGTGGTTTAATCAACCTTTTCTGAAGTGATCCAGTTGGTTTTGGGTGAGAACAGACCAAAATATAAATCCTTTTTCACTGTACATCTTGCCATTGCAGTCTCTAGGCATGATCATGATTTCAAGCTCGATTACACTTCCTAGTGCTTGACGCACAGAGCGCTAGATGGGACTAGTGTAATTGAGCTTGAAATCCATTCAGGTAGAGTAGAAATATGTTTTTGTGGTAAACAACATTAACTTAACTTGTATTGAACCCAGAATATTCCTTTAATCGTACAAAAATTATATCTAACACCAATATTCAGTCATTCATATTCTCCCATTTCCATTAAATGCTATTGGATCTAAACGTTTTACAATCCATGCTAACTTATAATTCAATGGGTACACTCGCAATTCCACCAATCTGCCTGACAACGAATAACATAAAGTGGGCTCAACCCGACGAGCTCTGGTTGCTAACTGCGCTGCACAGCCAACAGCCAATAGTCGCATCCATGGCTTACAGACGGCCAATAATAGAATCATTTGGCACCGTCATCTTCGGATAAGCGGCCAGTGGGAAGGCCGGACTGCAACTGTATCTGAGGCTGAGCTGCACATTTAGACAGTCTGCCCTGCTGCGCCCACGGGACGCCTGTCAGAACACGTGTTTTAACATACAATGAAACAGCTGATGATGATGATTCACATGTAACTCACCTTCTCGCATAAGATTTTCACTTGGTTTTCCGATAATTGCTTGCACTCGTTCAGTTGCTCGATCCATTGGTCCAATTCTTTCGTAAATACCTTCTCGTCCATGTTTGTAAATTGTCTCCAATCCTTTAAAGCATTCACGTAATGATAAAAATTATATACCGTTATTCCGATGCTTTATTTGGGTTTGGCGTCATGCGTCAAAGTCGTCAATCTCAGTTTAGGTTGTAAAAAAGCTGTTGACTGTTGCGTAAATTTAACACTTTACGGCCGCGAAAAGGACTGAAACGTTGCTAGGCCACTCCCTTTAAAAAAAAAACGATGTTACTGTCCACTGTAAGCAGAAAAGTGTTCAAAATACAGCTTAGAAGCTTCTTTGATTTGCGCCCTTACGTCGGTCAGAGTCTGTAGTTTTGATGCGCAACAGCGACGAAGAATCCGCTCATGTAGGTTGACGTCACCTGCTCTGCATTTAAAATTACGAACCCTACTACTGCGAAGGCTTTGCTCTTAATATTCAGGAGCCAAGCCTTCACCGTTAGTAGGTTACTAAGCAAGACCTAATGAATATTAATGAGACTGGCCTTCCCAATAGGAAGGTTACCAATCAACGTCAGCAAAAGCTTATTAATATTGACGACTTACGCCTTCGCCATAGTAGGATGTCCTGGGAGGCGTTTCCCAAAAGCATCTAAGACCAAGTAGATCGTAGAAGCCACTGGCGCCAATGGTCTCTGCGATGCTTTTGGGAAAAGCAGCCCTGGGCGTTTGCTGCCGCCAACTGATATACTTGGGAAACAACATTCAGTTATGCTTTTGTATTTTGAGAACCGCTCTAAAAATAATGTTAGATTTTCTCGGATAGTTTGCGAGGTGATTTTGATATGGATAGGCTATGAGGTATTACCAAGAATGCAATGCCACACCAAATTTAGCTCGTTTACTGCGCATTTCTTGCTAGATATTGAATAATTCCTTAAAAAAAAAAAAAAAAAAAAGGAACTCTAAAGAAGTTATTTTACATAGTCATAAAAATTACTTTAATTAGGCCTACTTTAATAGGCCTAATGCTGCTGCTACTACCACTACTACTAATAATAATAACATTCTAATTATTACTGTTGTTATTATTATTAACTTCATATTTAGGGTACAATGGGGGTAAAGCTCCCCAGGGGTAAAGGGCACTTTTGATTTTACTTTCTCCCAAAACACTAAACAGCAACTAAAACTACAACAGTACTTTCCAGTATAGTTCGTCACTATACACGGCAAATGTATAGGTAATTTGGTCTCATATTTTTTTTTTTTTTTTTTTTTTTTAAATGTTGCAAATGTTTGTAGCCAATGAGAATCCTTAACACATTTATTTTGAGACAAAAGACTTATTTGTCATTTACAATTTTGTTCAAGGTGGTTGAATCCTTTTAAATAATTGTCCCATACAGGGCTGGATCTATCTATCTACGGGAATTATCCCTAAAGTACCTGTTCTAGATTAAGGGCCTGGTCCCATAAGTGAAAGGGTAGTATTTAGGGTAAAAAGCCGCATTGTTGCATAAATCACATTGTTTTTCTTAAATGGGGTGAATAGATCTGTTATGAAAAATGTCCAAACTGGGTTCACATTGACTGATACAATCACAATGGAGATATATTTGTACTTGAGATGTTGTGAAATGCTGATTGTGATTAAAAACAACAACAACAACAACAACAACAACTGGTTAACCCGTTTCTGAAATGGTTATTTTGAATAAGCATTCTATTAATTTGTTACTAAAAAAAAAAGGCATCTTGCTGTCTCATAAGTATTTGCTTAAGTTGACACATTTTGCCCTATAACTATTGTCCCTTTATTTACACTTTATCACTATAACCCCCTTCGGGGCCTTTTACCCCAAGTGTGGGGTAAAAGGCACCCTAGTTACCTTAAATAAATAAGTAAATATTTTTTTTAAAAATAATTTTAATTGAACACAACCTTCCGTTATAATTTATTTTCGCAACAAATTATGTTGCTCCATCAATATTCAATAAAAATGAATGTTTTTTGCCTTATTAATCTTAAAAAAAAAAAAAAAGCATATCACCTTTAGGTGTACCTTTAGCCCCATTGTATACTTTAATAGGGCTAATGCTGCCACTACTACTTCTACTACTACTACTAATAAAAATAATAACATTATAATTTTCATTATTACTGTTATTATTATGAACTTTATATGTATATTATATTTGTAGCCTACAGTATATCATGTAGGCTAACATACATTTATTCCTCAGCTGAGAGAATGTTCGAGGAGGATAAGGGTTTAGGTGCCTTTGGAAATAAAACGTGTTATCGAAGAAGGATGGTTTATGTTCACCTACTTATTACACTTACTATTATGAGTTTGTTATCAAGACAAGTAGGCCTACTGTTACGATTATATAGATTCATCGAACCTAATGAAATCATATGCCATCAGGCCAAAATATAGGCTACACGTGTACACATGCAAAATAAGAAATGTCAGCAACAAATATACTGTACATGCATGCATAAATAACGCAACCACAACAAAAGTATCGTGTGGGCCTACACCAAAGGCAGTATACATTCCCACCAGCAGCTGGCGCATGCGTATTAGCTATTCTTACTATTTTATTTATTTATTTTTTTATAGTGAAAATGGCCGCTTTTCAGCTTTAAACCTCAGCGGTTCAGGGGAAAATAATTATTCCACAATCCACTATTAATACGATCCTTTAGGAAGGAAATCACGTGCGGTTTAATATGGCTATATTCCTGCGTAAATAACATTATGCTTTTGGTTTCAAGGATGGAAAATATATCTGTTTCATATTTAACCCTTTGCATTCCGTGATCCGCGTTCCAGATGAGGTACAGTAGTTTCTTTATCCTTCATAATACGGAGCTTCATTCCAATATTTAACGTATATTTGTATCTGTTTTATATTTACTTGAGTTTTAATTGCAGTAACAAACAATCGAATCTGTAAACAATAGCGCAGACGAAGAAAGAAATACTAAGTGTAGCATATTAAATAACAGGACAACGATGGGTTTACATAAGCGATATTCCTCATTTCGTGAAGAGACCTCGTGTCTATGTATCTAGCAGTAAAGTGATGCGACCTACTTCAAGTGTAATTGTTTCCATAGTTTGTAACAATCATGTGCGTTACTCCTCCCTCTGCATTAACTTACACTAGTTATTTGTGCAGGACTGTATTCGATTTTCAATCCATTTTCAGTTTTGTAGATGCATGATGTTTAAACAAACATATTTTGAAATGCTTTATATCCTCTTGTTATGTTTCAACACAATGAAGTAGTTTATTTACATATCGTTTCCATTAACATTCATGCTATTAATGTTTTTAAATGTATCTGTTTTAACAGAAAATGATGCACCAAGTAGCCAGCAACAGCAATGACTACGGTCTGGGTAGCATTGGGGATGATGGGCAACACCCGGCCAGTCACTTTGAGTTGTGCAGCTCACAATCCAATAAATTTTACCCCTCTGCCCCACCTCCCTCGCTTCAACTGCCACTCCCAAACTTGCCCCCCTTGCCACAGGGCCTGATCAAGCCCATGTCTTGCCAGATGAAAGACTCCCAAAATCAATTTCACTCCCAAACCGTTCGAATGAGGGGTGCCGAGGTACCAGAGGGCTCCAAGAAAAAGAAAGGCCCCGGAAAGTCCGGACGTCGAGGCAGGCCCTCGGGTACCACTAAGTCTGCTGGCTACAGGACAAGTACAGGACGACCACCCGGGACCACCAGAGCAGCGGGTTTTAAAACCAGCCCAGGAAGGCCACTGGGCACCACCAAAGCCGCAGGCTACAAGGTGAGCCCAGGTAGGCCCCCAGGCAGCATCAAGACTCTGGCAAGACTAAACAAACTGGACTATAGCGCTTGCAATGGTGCACCATTCCCTTACACCATGATGCAGAAGAGGGCCTTGTGCGAAGCCACTGTAAAGGAGAAAGACACTAATGAGTGAAGACAGGCTGCATGTCCAAAGTGACAGAAAGAAAAAAGTTGGAATTTGTCAGTTTAACTCACGTGTGTACGTGCCAGTGTTATTCAGTTGATCCTTTTGTGCATTGTTTTTTCAAAGACCATTAGCATCACCTTTCTCACTATGTCGTATGTTATCCTATTGTACAGATGTGCATGATGGTAGATTTGTGAAATAAAGTTACAGTACTGAAACAGATATTAATCTTTTTGGTCCTTAGAATTTGCTCTCGTGAGATGTAGAAAGGACTAAATGTGTGTTGTTATACATTGATTCTTTTACTTAATGCTTTTGATGTAAAGTTAATGCTTGAAATACACATGGCCTGTTTCACTCCAGATTTTAGGACACAGCATTTTTACCTTGTTCAACTGATGTGTATGTGAAAGTGCTATGTTTGTAATGTCCTATTAGTATATTTGCCTCTTTTTTGTTGTTGTTGTATTTATGAATTGTCTGGTGCCCTTTGAGGATAATGTGGATTTTTGATTAAAAAGAAAATCAATTCTCTTATTTCAGTGACAGCATAACAATGCCCTTTAATGAAGCTCTTGTAAACATAACTGTTAGTAAGTTTATATCAGCAAATGTGTTCACTTCCACACTAATTAGTCATGCCGATCAGTGATCAAATCTAAAATACCATTTTGCTACACATTTTGTTTTGTTTACCGCTGGGCAAAAACAAATCACAGTTTTGTGTAATTTAATACACCTGATATGCTAAAAAATACAAAATAAATAAAGAAGTATCACTCCAAAAATTAGATTTGTGTTGGAAAACTGATCAAATAAATTTCCTCACAAAAAAGTATTATTTGCATAAAAGATCCAGTAAATTGGTATGAAAATACCTATTATGATTATGACTGTAACTATTCAATTGTCGGATGGCACATGCTAATAACATTTACAATATATGGTTCAATAGCCGGTGTTCTTGAAATGTGTGCTAAAATATTATGAATGCACAATTATTTGCATTGACCAAAAGGAAAACTGGTTATTATAAGGTAAGTAAATACTGTACCAGAGCAATTCCAGTGTTTTTCTGCCGACATATGTTTTACCAACAGAAGGACTGATCAATTTATTTGATTAGAAATATTGTCTTAAATGCCAATGAGTTACACTAATCTAGAAAAAGGGGTCCCGTATCAACGACTGTGATTCAATACGTGGCGCGTGCATGGACCTTCTCCTACTGTCTTTGTTCTGATTTCAAATCAGTTTATATAGAAACACTGAACGCCGAACCATAACACACGACTGACTTATCAAAGTGAAAGTCAGCCGATTAGAACATGTCGTTAGTACAAATGCGGGAAATCGTAAGGTAGGCCAGTCACCGAGTTGCATTTTTTCTCGTGCAACAATGGAGGTTGAAGTATCTCTGACATGTTACACTTGAGCGTGGCATGATGGCCTAATTTCTAACCACCCACGAAATGCGCAAACATAGAGAAAAAGAAGCATGTCAGTGCGTGTTCCTTTTAAAACGAGACCAATAAATACACAGTTTTCCCCTCTCGTGTGACTTCACCGCTTTGTCGGCTAGCGCGAGCCGTCTCTCTAAAATGGAGGAAGTTACGCCTTTGTTAGGACAAGGAGACAAATGGCGTTAGGGTTAAAAGCAAATGCTCACTGTCGTGTCGTTTCATGCACATACTTTTTACTGTATGCACGATTCATTTGAGACAAACTTGCGCGTGCTTTTGCACGCACTTCGCTCACAATCATTTAGTGCACGATATCTACCTGGGAAACAGTGAATCGTGTTAAGTGGATATGAATGTATACAGACTGGGGGTTGGGTGTGCTGTGCCGATTGGTCCCTCTCACCAGCACACACACACACACACACACACACACACACACACACACACACACACACACACTCACACACACGCGCGCACACACACACACACAGGCAGTCAGATCAGGGCTTGTTTTAACGCACACACAAGCAGGGGCACTCAGCAAGCGGGGCAAACAATCATGTATTTCATTAGAAATCGTGGCCGCTGAGAAATGTGCTTTCGATGCAATGACGTTAGCACGAGGTAGATGCTTCGGTGGAGAGTGACAGCCATCCGGTTTCAGTCTCGTTCATTTAGTAGTCTCTATTTTCTTATGTTGGCGAGTGGAGAGGGAGAGAGAAATGTGTGCCGAGGCCGGGCCTACTGGTGCAAATGCTGCTGGGATTTTGCAGATCCGCTTTCACAAATTGACCAAAAGTAACGCGGCATGCTCGAATTTCAAGGGCTTTCCGGTGGTTTTGTCGTGACCGAGACGTAAATGGTAAGAAAACGGCAATTCCTGTCCTGTACCTTTTGTATTTGCTGCGTTATTCGGTCCTTATCGTCGTGGGTGACTTTACTGTATGGGAACTGTTAATGGCACATGATCATAATGTAACCTACTTTGCCAGCGTTTTCACACCAAATTCGCACCAAAAGGTCATCTTGAAACAGGCCAGTGGGGGCATATCGAAGTGTCTTTGACATACTGGCTCGACAGAGTGATTTATACTGAGTTTTTTAAGATCTCTATCTTTGTCTTGAGGGATTCTTGACATGACGGCCTACTAGGGTTGCCATATAGCATGCTCATGCCGGTGGTTCAGTGTTAGTGTTTTTCTATTACACTGTATTTTTCTGTTTCTGGTGCCATCCATCAAGAGCAGTTCAATGTTTTACTTATTGCATTAATTGTTTTTGCGTTAAATCACCATTTTCCAGCTTCCACACTATAAACCTGCCACTTGGAAGATCTTTCAAGAGCATTTCTCTGTTTATTTTGTCACAGGATGGAGCCATGACAGCATGAATCAGTCATACAAAGTGGCTGCTGGCAGGGATGGCTCGGAGTGTCATGGCAATCCACAGGAGACCAAGGCACTTGATAGCCGCATCAGCTCCTGTGGACACCAGAGCACGAAGCGACAGGAGGACCACGGGTCTGCCATGCATTTCAAGCTCTCTGCATCTTCGTTTTCGTACGATCAGAGAGAATCCACCTCCACCTACAGCCCGCTGAGAAGACTTCAGGATCTGACCAGCATGGTGAATCATGCAGATGTGAGTTTGCAGGATAAGAACTTTCGTGGGCGGAATAAATTGCTAATGCACAATCCAATTGGCGGCAGTGAGTTTGGGATAGGCCTCTACCACACGCCCAATTCCCAAGGAAACACTGTCACGACTACTATTCAGGATCTGGACAAAAATGGTTTCTCACCTGTAAGCTCGGACAGCTTGGAACACTTTCCATCCATCCCAAATGGGTTTTTGCATTTCGAGTCAACGCTGTTTGACAGCGGGGACAGTAAGGATGATGATGATGATGATGATGATGATTATAATGATGATGATTATGAAAGGGGAGATGCAGTGGCACCTTTTAAAGATTCGTCAAAGAAATCCCAGAAACGAGATCTGGCAACTACAAAGGCCCTGCGTGGCCACAGGCTGGACCTAAGTAAAAACAAACATGGAAGTTGTAACCCTGTTGCTAAAAATATGTTGAAGTCCAACCCTCCTGCTAGTCCCTCACATTTGCCTGTTGAAGTCATGATGGAGGATTTTGACAGTATGGATGATTATTCAGACAGTGACTGCGATCTGCCCAGCACTGGGAATTATGCTTCAATATTCAACTCTGGTCTCACTAAAAGAACAAGTTCACCCAGTGACTCCCACTCAAATCCTGTAAGATCTCATATATTCACCAGACTTAATATTTTGCTTAGGGTTGTCTCGATACCGATACTGGTATCAGAATCGGGTTCTATACCAAACTCATGTATTTGTACTCGTAAATATGCTTCGATACCAAAAACCGATACCATACGAATGTCATTCCCCAAGCGTGCAGAGTGCTTATTCACTATGAAGCGCGCAGCACACACAGACTACGTATGTATTTAATGAAATAGCAGCCTTTTGCGGTTTAATAATCACACTGAATCACGTAGCGACCTGCTTTTCATGAGGTGAGAAGCTACTGTCAAAACACACAGAAACGGAAAGGTCTTCACTCCAAAATAAAAGCTTCGGCCAAAATAAAAGCACAATTTAAATGGAAAAAAGTATGACAGAAATACACTGTACTACTACTACTTCTACTATTAATAAGAATAATAATAATGAACCAGTAATTATTTTATTTTAAGCAATATCGCACAGCTGTGATGCTCTGTAATGCAGTACTTTATTTGATATATAACCATAATGTTGAGGTTCTGTATAAAAGCTTTTCATTTGATCAAAATAATACAATATATTATGTTGAAAATTAAATGTTCTATTTTCATTTGATTAAAGTTTTAAGGAATTAGTTTATTTAGACACCACTTTGATAAAATATTTACATTGTTGAATATAAAAAAAAACAAAACAGGTATCAACGAGCACCAATAATTCCTTATCGGTACTCATACACATTCTCCAAAAAATGGTATCGGGACATCCCTAGATTTGTTGGTGTATAACATTGTTATAGGGGGAATTCATAACATGGAAATAGGGTACCTTACACGTAAGAGCATAATGTTGTCCACGAATGAGAATCTATTACATGTATATTCTAATACAATTTAAAACTAGCCAATAACATGCACACAAAATGGCTGAATTTAAATGAACACTTATTTTACACAGCATTTGAGCCAAATTTGCTACAGTATGTGAAAACAGAAATGTGCATTATACTTTAAAAAGGGGGTAGATGGGTCTAGATTTTGTAACTGACATTAGGCAGGATGACTACTTTTGTCAATCGGACATTAGGTAATATAATATGCTAATATGTAGTATAGTATTAATAACAACATAGTAATGACATGGTGCCTCAAAAACAACTATCACCAATCAATCAACATCAGATTTGCTACATGGAGGTTGAGACATTTTTATTTATAGTAGGTATTGTCCAATTGTTTGCAACTTTGAAGTGAAAGTAGGTCAGTTGTATTACTTTACTTTAAGCTAATAACCTCTTTAATCACAGTTTCACATTAATCTTTAACTATGATAAGCTCGCTTTTTTCCAAAGGCAACATCTACAGAGGTGTATATGCTAAGTGCTAGTTGGTTCATACGTTTTTTTTTTTTTTTTTTTAAACTGATCTGAACTTGCGCTTTGTCACATAAAAATAAAAAAACAATAGCATGCACTTGGCCTGTATTTCAATCACATGTGTGAGTTGCAGGTAGGCTACCGCCCCCAAACAGATTTTTGCAATGGTTAGAGTGTCATAAATGTTAAAAGGGTAGCCTAATCAAACAACCAGGCTACTAGAGAAAGCATTTTACTCATGTAATTAATTTTTAATTAATGTTTTTTTATTTTATTCTAAATGACAACTTTTTTTATTTGAACCCAAGTCCAACAGCCCGAAGAAGAAGCAGCTCCCTGGGATAAAATACACTATTGGAGATGTTGTGTGGGCCAAATTCAACCGTAGACCCTGGTGGCCTTGTCACGTAACCACTGATCCACTGACTGAAGTCCACACCAAAATGAAAGGTGATTGCTTTTGCTATGGTAGCCCTTGTAAGACTGTTAATAATGAATTTCTAATTTTAGAACCACAGTAATGATTTCAGGGACATATGTTTAGTCTAATGTGACTTTGCTTTGCTGTTACAAGCAGTTGTTGTTGTTGTTGCAAAAACTAATTCTCTTGTCACTTATAATTTGGACTTTTTATGCACAGCTGCAACTACTGTAGAATCCAACTATGGATATGTGATAAACTAACCTGAATGTTAAGTGGTGAGACATTGTATTTCCAGGATAGTTTTGCTGACAGTGACAACACAAAATGCAGACATTATTTCCTTGTCACATTCACGTTCAAGAAAGTTAATGTTTTGTTCTAAAAATAGTTAGCAGCATATAATGCATGATGCACAACTCTTGATATATGTTACAACAACCCATTGTTGTCATGTTGTCACAGAATGATTCTGGAGGTCAGGCTTCTAGATCATGTCATATGACCTTTTCTTGCAGATCCCAGTCGTCGGCCATGCCGTCTTTATTATGTCAGGATGTTTGGGGAAATCATAGACCAAGCGTGGGTCCCAGCAAAAGCCACTGTTCCTTTTGAAGGAGGTCATGAATTTGACAAACTCCCTGTACTGAGACGGAGAGGAAGACAGAAGGATAAAGATTACAAATACACGGTAAAGCTAAAACATGTTTGTTATGATCATGTGTTGAACAATAAGTGCTTCTCTTCAAATCACATACATGTTTTTTGGTAGAATGGTTGGTAAAGTTCCTTTGTTGGTCTACAGGTTCCTAAGCGTCTAATGCCATCATGGAAAGCTAGTGTCTCGGAGGCAGAAGCAGCTTTGTCCAAACGATTAAATAGTGAGCCTCCATTAACTTTCATTCGGGATGTACACACACCTATTTCAGAAGACAAGGCACCTAAAAGTCCCTCTTGCCCGACGTCTATTAAACTATCCACATCAAGCTCACTTTTGTCCAATGGACTGGATCCATCCATCAAGAGCATAACAAAACCCAGCACTGGAAGCAAAAAGAAGCCTACTGCTAAGAAGTATAGCTTAACAGTAAAAACTCCTGTGAAAACAAGCAACAGCCTTTTCTCAAAATTATTGTCAAACCCTTCATCAGACAGCAACAAACCCTCTAAAGCGGCTGTAAAGCACAAACCCGACCCTGTAGATAGTCCGTATTCAGATATTGACTCTGTACCAAGGATTCTGTGCCCCAAACGTTCAGAGGAATCACCACAAAAAGAGGTGGTAAAAGAATTGAGCACTAAACCCAAGAAAGAACAGCCAAGTAAAAAGACAAAAAAAGCTAGCTTGGACAAGCCAGTGAAAAAGGCAGAGTCTGGTTCAAAATGCATAACAAACAGCAAGCTAAAGAAGTCAACGCCCAAAGACAAAACACTGAGGGCTACAAAATCTAGACAGAAGGAAAGCAGTTCCCCAGAGTTGTCTGATGGGTCTTTTGCCATGCACTCATTCTATCTACCTGCCAGCAGTGGATTAATGTCAAGAGCACTTGCCACCAGCGAAGAAACTGAAGAGAAAGACGTTGAACACTCAAGTCAGGAGCCAAAATCTCCCTCACCGTGTACTGAGGAACACCACATAGATTTTCACAACAACTGTACATCACCAAATGACCATCCTGAGATCTCAAAGCAGCATTGGCAGGTCAAAACAAACACCACAGAAGATTCCACAGATACATCATCCCCAAACACACCACAAAACCCAACACTTCTTAAATTTAAGAGAATCCAAAAAGAGAGAAATGGCATTCAGAATGGACCTCAACTTAAAGGCAAATATAAAGGTCCCAAGTCAGAAGTCACTGAATCCCAAATCAATTCTGATAAATTCAAAAATGAGAATGTATTCTCTGACATATCATCTTCATCCACCCCATCTCCCTCAACCTCTCCCATGGACACTTTCCAAGATATGAAGGAGCTTTCTTTCAGGTCTCTTGTCAAAGAGGAATGCAGTTCAGGAGAGCCTTTGCTCCGTGCAGATGCAAATTACAAATTCAGCACTTTCCTAATGCTCCTCAAGGACCTTCACGACAGCCGAGAGAAGGATGGGAAACCTTTAACACTCCCTCCCACCTCTCCATCATCTCTCATCAGGGAAGAACCTTCTCTCATCCCCTCTGGAGAGGACACATCTACTGAGGTGCTTTGTGAAAAGGAATGGAACAATGTTGTGGATCAGAATAGTCAGCAGGGAAAGACATCAACACCAAACAGCTCTAAACAGAGCAAGGCCAAGCCGAAATCAGCAGCAAAAAAGGAGACACAGAAACATGAGGGAGGGAACAATTTACACTCTCCAGTGAAGAAGCAGAACTCATCAGGAGGTTTTGATGCACTTGAAAATGGTTTGCCTCTGTTAGGGGATCTTTCTACCTCTTGCACTGATGCTGTTCCTGATGTCTGTGGCAAGGGCACCATCTCCAAGGTTGCTCCTAAAAAGCGATGGCAAACATTTGAGTCTGCCATTGAGAAAAGCACCAAGCCGAAGAGCGATCCGGTTGTTCTGAATCAGGATGTAGTGAAGGTTTCCACAGAGCTAAATGGAGGCTTCAAAGATAGTGTTCAAGAAACTCATTCTGATACCCCAGATCAAAAAGATGGTTCAGGTAAATCTTTTGGAATATTAGGTAAAGTCTCGAAAGTTAAAAATGTAATAAATATTTTATGTTGAACTCAGTTAATTTGAAATATTTCCAGTCTCAGAAAACAAAAGACTTCGAAAACCAAGTAAGAGACTGATTGAATGCAGTGAAGAATACGAACAGATATTTTCTTCACAGAAGAAAACGAGGAAAAACTCAGAGGCCTCTAAAACGGTAAGCTAATGGACCCTTTTCATATTTTTGGGTTTGGAACGGGGTAACCTCCTAATGCGGTGTATGGGAGACCACAGCAAATATTATTTTTGCATTCCCAAAATAAACATTCCTGCTGGTTTAGTGCCCAATTTACTAAAGTAGATCACGCAACAGCACAAACACGGCCTTAAAATTTGCAGGGCGCAGTTCCGATCATGCGGGTGGTTTTGAGAGCTATATAGCGGAGAATGTAGCAGACCACCAGGATCTGGCACACCCTTCCGGGACTGTACAGCATCAAATAGTGTAATCCAGACACCTGAATCATCTCTTTAACATTGTGCATCTGGATATATACCAAGTTATAATACTCTTCTACATCATTTGATCATTATTTGATGAATTACCAATGCCAAGATCAATAGAAAATGTGCTTAAAAATTCGTAAAAAAGAAAAATTCAGTTTACCACCTGCTTTCCTCGGGCGGTAATAACGCAATATTAATTGCGGCAGGCAAATAGCATGGAGTTGTGTGAATAGAGAGCATTTGTAATGAGCCTAATTTACATAAAAAGTAGGCAGTTTGTGCGGAAAGGAATGACTGACTTTAAGTACTCAAGACGCAGTGCTGTTTCAGCGCTGATTGCGCCTGTTTAAACACGATTGCGGTGGTTAACAAATAAGATGCAGGTTTTTGCCACGTGCAAAAGTTGTGCAGCTATGTAGTAAATTTGACTCAGGTTTTTAATGATATATTAAGATGAGTTAATGGTGACAGAATTTTCAGTTTTGTGTGAATTGTAAGTGTGCAAACTGTATTGCTTTGGAAGAGAATGTGAAAAATGTATTTCCATGCCTTTCCTGAAGGAATCTTGGACCGCTAACACTAACTCTGCACAGACACCATTAGAACAGATTGCACCTGATGCTTTAAGTTTACCACCTGAAAAACCCTCAGAGCAGTGCACACCAGAAGAGCAGAAACAACCACCAGATGGTCTCGTCCTACCTTTAACACCATTATCAGCATCCTGCAAGGGATCCTCGCTAAACAAACAGTCGTGTGAAAAGAAACCTGGTAAGAAAGTGTTTACTGTAAACTCTAATAAGTGAGCAGAACTCAAAAAATTTGAGGTAATCAGTTACATCATTTAAGTTAAACTCAAATGATCAGTTAGTAGAACTTTTATATTTTGATTTTGTATACACATGTATTATTATAATTGCTCTTAACTTGAAATACTGAGTAAGCTAACTAATAAATTTTGATTGCACTGAACTTTATATCTAACTCTTTGTCTGAATTTAAAATTACCATGTAATCTCAGTTTGAACACTTCAAGTAGAGGGAACTTAACTGATTTAAGCAAACTCAAATTAGACTTTATTAACTTAAATTAATCTCTTTTCGTTATAAATTAGCTAGGACAGTGAATGCTTGCGTGCTCAATGCATGTTGATTGGAAACACTATATTTTGATTAGCATAGCAATTGCTCAATGAGTTAAGCAATATAGACATTTCTTAAAGGGGTCATGGCATGAAGAATCCAATTTTCCTTGATCTTTTGACATATACAGATTGAGAGGCTACTGGGCATCTTTAAGTTCAATTGGACATTTAAGTTCCTGTAAATTTAAAGAGACAAATTCATTAAACTTAAAACAATAAAACAATTCATGTTTCTTAAAAGGTATCAGTTTCATGAGCTCAAAAGAAAGAGAATGTTCGAAATACTCATCAAGATTAATTTATTTAAACTAGTTTATATAATTACACTTTTACCTACTCACTAGGTCGCATTTACAGTGTAGTTTTAGATTCCTCACTGCAGTTGTAACTGTCAGCTCCCTCTGTAAACATTTCTTATATTGCTTTTGCAGCATTGTCAGAGAGAAGGCGGCCACGCAAGACTGCACATAAAGTTCTAGACTGCTCTTTTGAAGAGGACTCTGCAAAGATCCTAAAGAAAGGGGTGAGAGTTAAATAAGTGGTCTCTGTATGAGTTTTGAAAAATAATGCAGGGTTCCCACGATCATAGAAAACCTGGAAATATGAAGGGAATATTAAAACGGTGGAAATTAACAAACTATAACAAGTCACGGACATTTCTATAGTGAATATAAATGTTTCTAGCAATTCTCTTTTCTACTATCGGCTAGATAGATATTTTGAATCAGTACTTTTCCAAGAATCGAACCGGTTCACAGATTCATTAGCGAATTGGTCTGATTTTAAATTATTCTTAAAAATCCTTATCCAGTAGTTACAAAGACTGGTAAGGTCATGAAAAAGTCATGGACACTCATTTGTCACAAAGTGTGGGAACCCCGATAATAAAATGTTTTGGCTTCTGCAATTCTATTTGTATTTTACATTTCTCACTTCTGTTAAATCAGGAGAGTAACCCACAAGATAACAGCCCAGAGGAGTCATGTTTCAAAGATTTGAAGGTACTGTTTTGAGATGTACTTTATATGCAATATTTGTTATCCACCGACATTAAAAATTAATATTAACGGGGCCTGGGTAGCTCAGTGGTAAAGACGCTGGCTACCACCCCTGGAGTTCGCTAGTTCGAATCCAGGGTGTGCTGAGTGACTCCAGCCAGGTCTCCTAAGCAACCAAATTGGCCCAGTTGCTAGGGAGGATAGAGTCACATGGGGTAATCTCCTCATGATCGCTATAATGTGGTTCGTTCTCAGTGGGGAGTGTGGTGAGCAGAGCGTGGATGCCGCGGTGGATGGCATGAAGCCTCTACACGCACTATGTCACTGTGACGACTCGCTCATTAAGCCACGTGATAAGATGCGCGGGTTGACGGTCTCAGACGCGGAGGCAGCTGGGATTCGTCCTCCGCCACCCGGATTGAGGCGAATCACTACGCGACCACGAGGACTTAAAAAGTACATTGGGGGGGGGGCCTGGGTAGTGGTAAAATACGCTGGCTACCACCCCTGGAGTTCGCTAGTTCGCTAGTTCGAATCCCAGGGTGTGCTGAGTGACTCCAGCCAGGTCTCGTAAGCAACCAAATTGGCCCGGTTGCTAGGGAGGGTAGAGTCACATGGGGTAACCTCCTCATGGTCGCTATAATGTGGTTTGTTCTCGGTGGGCGCGTGGTGAATTGAGCGTGGTTGCCGCGGTGGATGGCGTGAAGCCTCCACATGCGCTCCGTGGCAACGCGCTCAACAAGCCACGTGATAAGATGCGCGGGTTGTCTGTCTCAGACGTGGAGGCAATTGGGATTCGTCCTCCGCCACCCGGACTGAGGTGAATCACTACACGACCACGAGGACTTAGAGCGCATTGGGAATTGGGCATTCCAAATTGGGAGAAAAAGGGGAAAAATCCCCCAAAAAAAAGAAAAAAAAGAAAAGAAAAAAAAAGTACATTGGGAATTGGGCATTCCAAACTGGGAAAGAAAAAAAATAAGTAATATTAATAGACCTATTTTTATCAAACCTGTTGAGCAATGCTACAGTTTGTAATGTTTTTACAGAATCAGGAAGTGCCTGGACCTACACCATCAACCCCATCTGCTGTATCAGGTTAGCATTTTTTTTCATGAGATTTTCTTTTTGTTGTAATGTATTAGGAATAGGGCTGCCAATTGATTAACATTTTTAATTAAATTAATTACATACTATGCAGATAAATTAGTCACAATATTTAAATATTTGCAGAGAAAGGCCCTCAATATTCCAATATAAAATGGTTCAATAATTACCGTTATATTTAATGAATTATAAATATAATATTTATTATAAATATTATAGTTCAGATAACAAAAATTGGCTTTAAAAGGCAAAATATTGTTTATTTCCATAATGATAGACTTATGTGGGCTTTTCAAAGGATGCATCAATGAACACAAACGTCATATGGGTGCTTTTGGAGCCTCTCACTTTGGTTGCGTCACGTCATAAACACAGTGTTTTTAAGTTGCTGTGTCAAGTTTAACATAGTTTGAAACTTAAAAAAATAAGTCTTGTGATCCGTGCTCTGTCCAGCTGTGTTTAAACGCAAGAACCCATTCTCATCTTGTGCTGTTGCTGTTCTCAAGTAAGTCTGAGTGTGGTTTGTCAATGTTTTAATAAACATACTTTCCTCCTCAGTGGAAGCGCAAAGTGAAGGTGAAACAAGAACATCGTGCCCAGTCCAACACGATACACCCAGTGTGTGCCAGGCGCAACTGGAAGAAGAAGAGCATAGCAGTCCGTCAAAACCCCTTGCAAAGGAGCCTTACACCAACGGCGAGGAGTCCCTGAACTCTGAGGTCATTATTAGCTGCAAGATTTCACCATTTTCATCAGTATGTTACCAGTATGTCCAAGTATATGAAGTATAATATACAGTATAATCAAAATTTTGAAAAAATACCTTTTGTGTTTCACGGAAGAAAGAAAGCCTTACAGAGCCACAACAATGTCTCCCTCCAGTTATTCATATTAGTGGTTGATCGATATGGGTTTTTCAATGGACAAATGAACAAATAACTTCTGTGTACAATGTTTTTTTTTTTATTATTATTATTATTATTATTTTCAGTGATAATGGAACGGATGCTCTCCATAGTGCTTAACTTGTATTTAACTGACTGTCAGCCACTTTAGTGTAGGCAGGGATCAGTATAGCAGTTGCACTGATAAACCCGCTTATCTCAGTTTTTTATTTTATTTTCAGGTTTTTGGTGCAGGATTCAATGATTCCATATCAGGTGACTCGGGAGTCTCGACCAATAGAAAATCAGGGGAGAGAGGCGGAGGTGCATCTTTGAAGGAGAACGTCTGCCAGGTAAATGCAATATAGACCAAATGCTGGATATACTGGTATATATTAGATTTAGACAATATCACTTCATCACCTTTAATCCTTTTGATTTCTGAGTGTAGTCATATTTATATAAAGTATATGTCAAAGTGTCTCAGGTTTCAGTATAAAACAGTTGTGGCGCTGTGTGCTGTAGGTATGTGAGAAGACAGGTGAACTGCTCCTCTGTGAGGGCCAGTGCTGTGGTGCCTTCCATCTGCAGTGTATCGGCCTCACTGAGACACCAAAAGGCCGATATATCTGCCAAGAGTGTAAGACAGGTGAGTCACCAGTTTCAAACGCAAACATGCATGGTAATATGCTCATTTTAAAGGAAGAGTTCACCCAAAAATAAAAATTTTGTCATCATCTTTTGAGCACAAATGAGTTATTTTGCAGAATGTCACTGGTGCTCTTTTCCATACACTGGAAGTGAATGGGAATAGGGGCTTTCTAACTTCAAAAATGAAAAATGAAAAAAAACAAAAACATAAAAGTAGTCACATGCTAAATTTCAGGTCTTCTGAAGCAGTGTTGGTTGTAATTGGATTACAAAGTATGTTCAAATTAGTTACTATAATATAATTACTTTTAGGCGCAAAAAGTAGTTTAATGCATTACATTTTAAATTCTTGTAATCAGATTACAGTTAGTGACTTTCAATGAAAGTAATTACTTTTAAGGACGTTATTTTGGTTACAAATATATTATTTCTGTGTAATACAATGTGAATTCATATATTCATATATATGTCTGTTTGCATTTCTCTGACAGCTGAAGGGTGTACGACAATGAACAAGGAGAAAATAGACTTTATTTTTATTTGAGCAGAAAAACTAAAAACTTTGTGACAAGTGTTTTAGAAAGTAACCTAAAAGTAAAGTAATTAGTATTGTGATTATTTTTTTCAAAGAAGTTATCAGTAAAGTAATCTGATTATAATTTTAGAGAAGTAGTTAGTGATTTGTAGTGGATTACTTTTTTTTTTTTTGGTACAAGTCATATGATCGCTTTGTGTAAGGAACAGACCGACATTTAAATTGTTATTTACTTCACCTCCTCTATTCTGTTCCTAACATTGTTACAACATACTTATAATAGTACCAGTAATGAGCAGTATATTTGCTACAAGTAGCAAAGCTATTAGCTTAACTACATTTCTCAGAAGCGAGGTTTTAAGTCGAGTAGCTTTTCAGTAGCAGAGCTATTTTATTCTGTGCCATTTTTAATTGTTGGTCTATGTAAACATACACTAGATGGATGTCTTTGACAGTTTTGATGCGTTTCCAATGTAAACATTTTCTTTCAAGCAGTTGGTAGCTTAACTTGCCAAATTGTTTGAGTATCTTGCCCAACACTGAATGGTAATGTAAATCTTTAGTTACTTCTCCTCTGTCATTCACTTACATTTTTCCATTTGGCATAACTCTCAAATTTCATGTGCACTTGTTTACATTTAAAATATGGTAGATCAGATGCAATGTCTTTTTACCGGTGATGTCAAACTTTGCACAGTTTGACACACCCAAAGTGAATGTATTTGTCATGCTACTATTTTTTTTACTTTTAGGATTCCTGTTCTACAAAGAAGTTCATTTCAACAATGATAGAACAGTGGACACCTCCACACTTCAAAGTTTCTGATTTGTCTCTCTTTCCTGTGCTTCCATCATCCTGTAGGTGTGCACACATGTTTTGTGTGTAAAAAGCCTGATAAGGAGGTCAGGAGGTGTATGATCCCTGTGTGTGGGAAGTTTTATCACATGGAATGCATCATGAAACATTCCCCCACTGTTGCTCAGAACCGCGGCTTCCGCTGCTCCCTGCATGTTTGTCTGGCCTGCTTCATCTCCAACCCCGCCAACCCGAGCATCTCTAAAGGTAACCATCATTCACTTTTCACAAGTGCAGATCTCATTGGGCAGAATTATTTTCTGTCAATCATTTGTAAAACCGTTCTTGCGGAAGCTGTTGTACAATCTAACCCAACAATGAAGGTACGATTGACAAATTCATTCTGTTGACGTTTCATAAATGAGGGCCATTGATTCTGTTTAGCAAACAAATTACTATTTGTTTTTTTGTTTGTTTTTTTAGTTGTTTTTTTTTTTTATCCCCTTTTCTCCCAATCTGGAATGCCCAATTCCCACTACTTAGTAGGTCCTCGTGGTGGTGCACTTACTCACCTCAATCTGGGTGGCGGAGGACAAGTCTCAGTTGCCTCTGCTTCTGAGACAGTCAATCCGTGCATCTTATCACGTGGCTCGTTGTGCATGACACCGCGGAGACTCCCAAAATGTGGAGGCTCCTGCTACTCTCTGCGATCCACGTACAACTTACCACACGCCCCATTGAGAGCGAGAGCCACTAATCGCGACCACGAGGAGGTTTCCTCATGTGAGTCTACCCTTCCTAGCAACTGGGCCAATTTGGTTGCTTAGGACACCTGGCTGGAGTCACTCAGCACACCCTCCAGGGGTGGTAGACAGCGTCAATACTCGCTGAGCTACCCAGGCCCCACAAATTACTATTTGTTAAAATCAAGTCTTTTTTTTCGCCTTCAAAATCTAGTAAAATCTGTACGTTCAACTTTCAACAAAAGAACGGGGGTTGTGGGTAGCTATAGTGGTTGTTACACCCTGGTAAAGCCTCGTAACTTTTCAGCTGATTTTGTGATCATAACTTGTTTATTACGCAGGCCGTCTGACCCGCTGTGTGCGTTGTCCTGTGGCCTACCATGCCAGTGACTACTGTATGGCTGCTGGCAGCATCCCATTGGCCAATAACAGCTTCCTGTGCCCTAACCACTTCAGCCCACGCAAAGGATGCAAAAACCATGAGCACATTAATGTCAGCTGGTGTTTTGTGTGTTCTGAAGGTGTGTATTGCAGTTCTCACTCTACTTTATTTTTATTTACTATTATTAGGGTCAGTTATGAGGTCAGAGCAAATGTGTCTCGGGGGCTGTTTATTAAAGTAGAGCCTTTGCTAAGCTCTGCCCCCCTTGGTTATTTTGCTCACATAGACAAGCTTTATAGAGTGTCGTTTTTTAGTGAAGATATTATTAAATTACAAAATAATGAAAGTAAAAACTGTGGAGACTGAATTAAAATTGAGGCAAAAGCTTATCACTGTCAACTGAAAAGAGGAAAGCCTCATTAAATAGCTATTACACACCTGAAGGTGGGGCTTAGCAAAGGGTCAGTGCCACATGTTTTTTCTCTCTCTCTTTCCCTGTAGGAGGAAGTCTTCTCTGCTGTGAATCTTGTCCTGCTGCCTTTCATCGCGAGTGTCTGAACATTGACATGCCCCAGGGCAGCTGGTTCTGTAATGACTGTCTAGCTGGAAAGAAACCACACTACAAGGATATCCTGTGGGTGAAAGTGGGCCGCTACAGGTGTGTTAGTGTTGCTTCTACAATACCAGCTGCCCAAAAAACAATGAAAGTGCCTTAAATTATTTAGATGATGTGTGTTGACCCGTTTCTGAATCATTGTGCCAGGTGGTGGCCAGCTGAAGTGACTCAACCAAAGAACGTTCCTGAGAAAATCAACCGCATGAGGCATGAGGTGGGGGAGTTCCCTGTGCACTTCTTTGGCTCCAAAGACTACGTGTGGACGTACCAGGCCCGCTGTTTCCCATATATGGAGGGGGATGCCAACAATAAGGAAAAAATGGGAAAGGGTGCAGATGCCATCTATAAGAAAGGTAGTTGAACCCTCTGCCTGTGGTCACTTGCTGAATTAGCCACGTGGTTTTTCTAATAATTGGCTTTTAGTTTTAAGGTGAAATGTGTCACTTCTGTGGCACTAGTGTGACCAAATGAAAATGTAAATGTCATGTCTTAAACATTTTCAAACAGGTTTCCTGAAGATACCCCCGTCTTCCATTGGTTGATGAAACTCATAGCCCCGCCCCACACTCACACCATTGGTTGAGCCAATGTAGCTATGTAGAGCTTGTTTACACTTATCAGGGAAATCAACCTATAAATGGCTAAATTATAGTTGTCTCTACATAGTAAGCTGTGATAGGAGAAACTATTTAACCCTTTAAATAACAATGAATTTAAAAATTATCAAAATATGAATTACTGCAGTCTTGACCAACACAAAGAAGGTATCATTTTAAAGCTTAGATGCTGTACTTTACAATGCATGTAGGTATTATGACCAAAACTGAACAAGTGCTTTGAAATTATCAGACAAATCAAAAGTGTTCTATTTTGAAACGTTCTTAATCATTTTGCACTGTACATATTATTGTAGTTGGTAAACACATCAAACTGATTAAATTGCCATGTGTCATGTTGTTGGAAAGCTCTCAGAGAGTAGAATGTTTTACTTGCAATAGCTAAGTACATGTCTTTGACATACATGTTACATGTAAACTGGTGTTGCTTATAAGCTGCGTTTTGCTTATAACTTCACAAATTAATCACAAAGTAGTCGGATGCACAGGTCATTATATAATCCACATGAAGTACAATTTGCACACAGCACATAATGTTCTATCTGGCTAAAACACATTATCTTTCCTGGATCAGATAACTTAATTGGAAATTATGTAGTACATTGTCCAGCATCATGGAACTGTACACCAATCGTATTAGGATTCACATCGCTGCAATCAGAGGTGAAAGTCATCCAAGTATGGGCAGAGAGGATCGTTCACTTTAATTACATATGGCCACTAGGAGATGGCACCACGTACATGACACAGACTCAATGATGGCTCAAATGACACAGAATGGAACTGAATGAGATCTCGTTACTCATGCCTGCATACTTTGGAGAGAGAGCATACCTTTAAACATTGTTGTATTTGCATGTGTAATTTGTTCTTATGTATGATTATTATGTTTTATTTGTTTGGAAAGGCTTTTGGACATGAGGGTAAATTAATTTGGTAATGCTTTAACTTTTTATTGCTTTATCGTATCAACACAAAATTTTACTCAGTTACAGGTGACTTGATCGGGAACAAAACAAAAGTAGTTTTTTGGAGCTACCTTATTTACACCCTGAAATATATTATGTCAAATCAGAAAAAAAGTTTAAAAAAAAATTTCCACCGGTTTCTTAAGCATTAAGCATTTTTCTTATCATAATCTAGATCATTAAAAATTTAATTTTGGGCATGCCATTGAAACAAGAAATCTTTAAAAACACCTTTGGAGCTTAAAGGGTTAAACCTAGAATAAATTGCCCCTTCCCTAAGCTCCGCTCCCCATGGTTACCGTTGCTCTCTTTGACAAGCTTTGCAGAACTTACCGTAAGAATGAACGGGAGATTGCAGTGAATGGCGCAGTTTTTGGCAAAATATTATCATAAACGAAATTGATAATATTTTTACGTGGGCTGGAATGAAGATTGACATTTTAAATCATATTTATCTGTTGTGTTCTGTCCGCTTAAAACTGTGCGAACACACATTACTCCCCATAGACTCTCGTTGGAAAAAAGCAAGCGCTTGTCAGAGAAATGGCATATGACAACAATTGCTAAGATAGGATTGGTCAGAAGCACTTTTATGGCGGGGTTTAGCAAAGGGTCAGTTGTGAGCAAATTGGTCTAAAGAATAGTTTATTTCCTTTTATCTCAGCTTTAAATGAAGCAGCCGACAGGTTCCGGGAACTGCAGGCCGAAAAGGAGATGAGACAACTACAAGAGGACAGAAAGAATGACAAGAAACCTCCTCCATACAAACACATCAAGGTATGAGCTTATGTTAACACAGACTTGCCTTGTTCTTGGTCTTTATTGATTAATTTAGTTAAGACATTCATATCAATCCTGTTGACATCATTTTCATTCTTAAAACTTGCTTTACGTTGAGCTCTCAGTAAGTTAGACTGTTATCACATGCTGTTATCTCTCATCTAATCGATTTCCACTCAGGTGAACCGTCCTATAGGGAAAGTGCAAATCATCACAGCAGATCTATCTGAAATACCACGCTGTAACTGTAAGGCAACAGATGAGAACCCGTGCGGCATAGACTCGGAGTGCATCAATCGCATGCTGTTGTACGAGTGTCACCCTCAAGTGTGTCCAGCGGGGGAGCGCTGTCAGAACCAGTGCTTCACCAAACGCGAGTACACAGAGGTGGAGATCTTCAGGACACTGTCACGAGGGTGGGGCTTACGCGGTGTGTCGGATATCAAGAAGGTGTGTATAAGCTACTCTGCACTATTGTTAATTTCTGCCAATGTTTTCCAGGATAGTTCGTCACATTTTGCCAAGTAAATAGGCTTGAAATTATTATTTCATTTAGTGGAAGTGGGGTGCGGTGTTCACCATGTTATTACCGCTGGTTGGACGCTAGGTGGTACTATGGGGTAATTTACGTTAAGCAGGGTTAGGGTTAAGCCTACACAATAAAGCAAGACACCTTGATTTCAAACTTTTAACTTTGTTTTATTTATTTTAACTAAAAATTAAAATGAAACTGGAAAAAAATTAAGTGCAATTAAAATGTGTGTTGTTCAACTTATTGAAAGATGGCTTTACAACAGTTGTGAAGGGCAACATCTCTTTGGCAAAGAACCTACTTCATCTGTGCATTTTCAACCGGTCGGGTATTTCGTTGTCCGGGGAAATACATCATGTGTGTGAATAAATCCATTTTGTTCCCTCCTTCATGATATATATATATATCGCAATATCCAATTACATCGGCAACCCCCGGGCTGGATCGGTGAATATTCTTGCTTTAGTGATTTTGCATTGAAAATTAATTTATTTAAAAAACGAAAAACTTAAATCAAATACATTTCTAAATTCAGATTACACTCCAAACGAAACGAAAAAGCAATTAAAATAACAAAGTGATCAAAAAAATTATATATTAATATATATATAATACCACCTTTCCATTTACCGTCAGGCAAGTCTCCGTCTAAACATGCAGGCGGAAAATTACTTACACAAATGAGGACATAAAAACAATTATAAATGTAAAAATGATAATTATAATGATGATAATAATCACTGAAATATAAATCATGGTTCGAGGGGAGCATGTTTTTGTATTATTTTATGTTTTAATCACAGATGTATAGGCTGCAGAGTTGTGGTCACAATGAACTGCTCTGTGGAAATAAAGCGAACTGAACTCAAAACACCTCCTGAGCTGAGATGTCTGAGGTCATTTGCAGCACTCACAGATGATATTGTTCTTGTAACAAAAAAAAATTCAGAAGACAGAAACAAAGAAAGAGTGAGAACCTTTTACATGCACGTGTTCCTCGAGACTGCATGCCTCCGTACAAACAGTCGGAAGGCTATCCCATCTGGTCAGAACCGACAGAAGGTCTACTGTGGCACAAGTCACAGAAAATGTTAATGATGTTTACAGGAGGAATGTGTCACAACACAGTGCATTGCACTCTGCTGCGTATTGGGCTGCGTAGCAGCAGACCGGTCAGAGTGCCCACGACGACCCCTGTCCACGGTCGAAAGCACCTACAATGGGCACGCGAGCATCAGAACTGGACCTTGGAGCAGTGGAAGAAGGTCACCTGGTCCGATGAGTCCCGTTTTCTTCTACATCACGTGGACAGCCGTGTACGTGTGCACCATGTACCTGGGGAAGTGATGGCACCAGGATGCATATGTGGGAAGACGACAAGCCAGTAGAGGGAGTGTGATGCTCTGGGTAATGTTCTGCTGGGAAACCCTGGGTCCGGCCATTCATGTGGACGTCAATTTGACACGTGCCACCTACCTAAATATCGATGCAGACCAGGTACACCCCCACATGGCAATGGCATTCCCTGATGGCAATGGCCTCTTTCAGAAGGATAATGCGCCCTGCCGCACTGCAAAAATTGTTCAGGAATGGTTCGAGTAACATGATAAAGAGTTCAAGGTGTTGCCCTGGCCTCCAGATTCCCCAGATCTCAATCCAATTGTGCATCTGTGAGATGTGCTGGACCAACAAGTCCAATCCACAGCGGCTCCACTTCCCATCTTACAGGGCTTGAATGATCTGCTGCTAATGTCTTGGTGCCAGATACCACTGGACACCAATCAGGGGTCTTGTAGAGTCCATGCCTTGTTGGTTCGGGGCAGTTTTGGCGGCACACAGAGGACCCACAGCATGGCTCATCAGTGTATATCGGCTTTACTGATTAATCGATGCTGGGGTATGACTATTCACTCATCTCACGATTCGGTTCGGATTACGATACTCTAAACAAAGCCTGAATCAAGATTGAACTTTTTTTTTTTTAATTACTTTTAAGACATTTACAAATCAGTTTCTTTCCTTTAAAACTTAACTAAAAGTACTGTTCATTAAAGTGCATAATGATCCATCATATATGTGCTGGAACTAAAAATCTGCCCAGAGCAGGGCGAGGGTGACACCAGATTAGAAATATTAATAATTCTGCTTAGCTGAAAATACAGAGTTATGTTCGATACATATGCTTACATACTGTCACTGATTACATACAATGCAAGTGAATGGTAACCAGACCTTTCAAGCTCCAAAAATCACATAAAGGAAACATAAAAGTAATCCAAACGACTCCATTGGTTAAATCTGTATCTTCAGAAGCGATATGATAAGTGTAGGCCAGAAACAGATCAATATTTTATTCCTTTTTTACTATAAATCTCCACTTTCACTCTTCACAGAAATTGTGCAACATGGCCCTAAAATTGTCCTTTCATTACCAGGCATGTTGCCTCTTTCCGTGTTTTAATTCTGGGGTGTTGGTGCATTGCCAGTTATGTGTCCTAATTACATTAATTGTTAATCCACCATAGGGAGCGTTTGTGAATGAATACGTGGGGGAGGTCATTGATGAAGAAGAGTGTCGCGCCAGAATCAAACACGCACAGGAAAATGACATTTGTAACTTCTACATGCTCACACTGGATAAGGTCAGTATCACCTGGGTCAATTGTCGACCCAAAGCTTGAGAAGCTGTTCTCCACTTACCTTGACACCGGACGTTGTTCTATTTGTTCATGCAGGATCGCATCATTGATGCCGGGCCCAAGGGAAACCAAGCACGTTTTATGAACCACAGCTGCCAGCCCAACTGTGAGACACAGAAGTGGACGGTGAATGGAGACACTAGAGTCGGGCTGTTTGCATTAGAGGACATCCCGACAGGTAGGCTTAAACCTCAATCTGTTAATATAATATAAAGAAAGAGGTGAATGATCATTAATTACTGTTGATTGTTTTCAGGTGTTGAACTGACTTTTAATTATAACTTGGAGTGTCTGGGTAATGGAAAGACGGTGTGTAAATGTGGAGCGTCTAACTGCAGTGGATTTCTTGGTGTCAGACCAAAGGTATGGAGTGCACATGTATTAAGGTTTTGTTATTAAAGGAATATTTCTTGGGCAATAGAAGTTAATCAACAGTAAATCAGAATTGACTCTATTTAGTTAGCATATTATTCTTATTGAGAACGATTCGTCAGTGCACGTTATTCCAAATAAAAAAATAGTTTCTCTTTATTATCATTTGTCTAAATGTAATGCTAAAACCTGCTCCACCTCTGAAACAACTTTCACTTTTGGCTGACTTTACTAATCCTTCTCATTTTTTTAACCCCACCCCTCCAACCAACTGGCTTTATTCTAATGCCCACTTTTCACAATTCAGTCACAAGTCCCTACATTTTTCTTGTTTCACAATCATTGTTGGGTGTAATCTGATTACAAGGTAATTAGTTACTGTAATCTAATTACTATCCCAGTCAACATTAGTGTAACTCATGACATTTTAAATTACGTTAATTACTTTTAAGGGAGCATCTGTTTGTATTTTTGTGACAGCTGAAGGGCGCGCACCCCCTAATGAGTCATTGTAATGAAGAAACGTGTTGGGTCGAGTGCACGACTTGCGTGCGACGATGAATTCTTTGAGCGGAAAATCTCAAACTTTTCCATAAAAAGTGTTTCAGAAAGTAACTTAAAAGTAAATTAACTAGTAATTACTGAAGTGATTACTTCAATGAAGTAATGAGTAAAGTAATCTGATTACATTTTTTAGAGAAGTCTTTAGTCAGTTGTAATGGATTACGTTTACTAAGTAATTTACCCAACATTGTTCACCATGAAATGCATCAGATTATGGAAGTAAATTTGGTTGCGAACAGCATTTCACTTTGACTTTAAAGGTGCACTCAGTAATATCTTTGCTAATTAAAGACTTTTTACACATGTGAATAGTGTTTGAATACTATAATGAATTGTTGAAAATGATGTACACTCACATGAAATGAAGACTCAAGTCATATCAGTCTTCTAGAAAAAGCTGTTTGAATCTACATGGAGCTGGGTGCACCTTCATGGGCACCGCCATGTTGAGATCACATGACCAGCTGAAAACTAGAGGTCCACCAATAGTGGATTTTGCAGATACTGATAACTAAGGGGGTAGAAAAGGCTAATAACCGATAAATCGATGTATAGAATAATCGAAGAATCCTTAGTCTTGCTTTTTTATGAAGGGAACAGATTTTGAGGCTACATGAGTCAAAAATGAATAAAATCCCAAAAGCAGTTAATTGTACATCCAAAATTCCAAGAATAACCAGAACAATTTGGTTTATAGCATGGGAATTTTAGCTATAAACAAGCCTGAAACACACAGGGACTCATATTTTGAAACTTTACAGTGCATCCGGAAAGTATTCACAGCGCTTCACTTTTTCCACATTTTGTTATGTTACAGCCTTATCCCAAAATTGATTAAAATCATTATTTTCCTCGAAGTTCTACAAACAATACCCCATAATGACAACGTGAAAGAAGTTTGTTTGAAATCTTTGCAAATTTATTAAACAAAAAATGGAAAAAAAAAAATCACGTGTACATAAGTATTCACAGCCTTTGCTCAATACTTTGTTGAAGCACCTTTGGCACCAATTACAGCCTCAAGTCTTTTTGAGTATGATGCTACAAGCTTGGCACACCTATTTTGGGGCAGTTTCTCCCAATCTTCTTTGCAGGACCTCTCAAGCTCCATCAGGTTGGATGGGGAGCGTCAGTGCACAGCCATTTTCAGATCTCTTCAGAGATGTTCAATCGGGTTCAAGTCTGGGCTCCGGCTGGGCCACTCAAGGACATTCACAGAGTTGTCCCATAGCCACACCTTTGTTATCTTGGCTGTGTGCTTAGGGTCGTTGTCCTGTTGGAAGATGAACCGTCGCCCCAGTCTGAGGTCCAGAGCACTCTGGAGCAGGTTTTCATCAAGGATGTCTCTGTACATTGCTGCATTCATCTTTCCCTCAATCCTGACTAGTCTCCCAGTACCTGCCGCTGAAAAACATCCCCACAGCATGGTGCTGCCACCACCATGCTTCACTGTAGGGATGGTATTGGCCAGGTGATGAGTGGTGCCTGGTTTCCTCCAGACATGACGCTTGCCATTAAGGCCAAAGAGTTCAATCTTTGTTTCTCATGGTCTGAGAGTCCTTCAGGTGCCTTTTGGCAAACTCCAGGTGGGCTGTCATGTGCCTTTTACTGACGAGTGGCTTCCTTCTGGCCACTCTACCATACAGGCCTGATTGGTGGAGTGCTGCAGAGATGGTTGTTCTTCTGGAAGGTTCTCCTCTCTCCACAGAGGAACGCTGGAGCTCTGTCAGAGTGACCATCGGGTTCTTGGTCACCTCCCTGACTAAGGCCCTTCTCCCCTGATCGCTCAGTTTGGCCAGGCAGCCAGCTCTAGGAAGAGTCCTAGTGGTTCCAGACTTCTTCCATTTACGGATGATGGAGGCCACTGTGCTCATTGGGACCTTCAATGCTGCAGAAAATTTTCTGTACCCTTCCCCAGATCTGTGCCTCGATACAATCCTGTCTCGGAGGTCTACAGACAATTCCTTGGACTTCATGGCTTGGTTTGTGCTCTGACATGCACTGTTAACTGTGGGACCTTATATAGACAGGTGTGTGCCTTTCCAAATCATGTCCAATCAACTGAATTTACCACAGGTGGACTCCAATCAAGTTGTAGAAACATCTCAAGGATGATCAGTGGAAACAGGATGCACCTGAGCTCAATTTTGAGTGTCATGGCAAAGGCTGTGAAACTTATGTACATGTGATTATTTTCGTTTTTTATTTTTAATAAATTTGCAAAGATTTCAAACAAACTTCTTTCACGTTGTCATTATGGGGTATTGTTGGTAGAATTTTGAGGAAAAGAATGAATTTAATCCATTTTGGAATAAGGCTGTAACAAAACAAAATGTGGAAAAAGTGAAGCGCTGTGAATACTTTCCGGATGTACTGTACATCCATTACAATGCTCTATATGTAAGTATATACCAAATTAATCTTTTTATTGCCAATATATTTACCAGATGAAGAGTTTTGTATATACTGTATATATTTCACCAGATGGGGTTTATTGACAAGGAAATAAAAAAAATGAGGAATTGAAAAATAAAACTATTGGCACAGATTTTTGCCATTAACCGATAGTTCCTAAAAGCTTCTATTGGCACCAATTAATCAGTAAAACCACTATATATTGGTCTACCTCTACTGAAAACTACTACTATAGCATCACGATAATACCCCTGTTATCAGACACTATCGGTTGAGGAATAAATGAATCATGCACCAACAAATATGCCTGCAAGTAGTAGTATCTGTAACCAAACATTTTTCTTTTGCGTGATGCTGCATCCACACCGATAGATGTCAGTATCAAGTCAAAGACCTCCATCGTATCGTCAGCAAAACATGAACAAAAATGACCACGAGCACATGTAAGCTTCACTGACAACATCTGTGGATTATTACAGAAAATACAAAAACATGCAACGATTGCCCCATAGATTCCTGCTACTTTTTTTTTTCTGTGATAATTGAGCATAACCCAAAATGTTCCTTTTTAACCCAAAGCTACATTTGTATAAAATAATGTGAGCTTTATTCTGCCTGCTTTGATATCCTGTGCCATGTGAAAACTTGCTCTTCAGAATCAGCCCTCATCTGACGATAAGGCACGAAAGCTGAAGAAGAAGGTTGGAGTGAAGCGCAAGAGTCAGTTGGAGGTCACCAAGGAGAGAGAGGATGAATGTTTCTACTGTGGAGATGGAGGGCAGATTGTGTCTTGTAAGAAGCTTGGCTGCCCCAAAGTCTACCATGCCGACTGTCTGAATCTGTCCAAGAGACCTGCAGGTGAATGTGTTCCCCACATTGTCAAGCAGCAGAACTCTGTATTGAAATGGATCTGCAATGCATTTAACTTGTTTTATTATCTTGCATTATTAAACCTAGCTCTAAAGTCTTTATTCAGGTGTATTTGTGTTTCATCAAACACTGACTACTTTAAGCAGGATTCCCATTGTCATGGGAGAAAAATTGATTTACAGGCCTGGAAACTTCATGGAAGTGAATATAATCTAAAAAGTAGTTCAGAAATAATGGGAATATTTATTTTTGTGGTTGTGTTGCTAAATATTAAATCAACTAGATATTGCTCTTTGTGAGTGCTTGTGTTGAGTAAAACCAGCTTTCAAGCAAACCCTAGTATAATATCAGTCTGTGCGTTGAGGGTAACTGCCTGCGTGTCATTGTGCTGGAAATGTTACTAGCTAATAACTGTTTCCTATGGGACACAAAGTGGTCTAACTCAAGGGGTAAAGGGGGCATTGGTGATCAGAAAGTTTAATCGTCCATTAAGCTGCATTCTAATGTCAAATTGGAGACATTTGTAGACTAATTGTTTAAAAGTGTGATCACTTAAATCTACTATTTCCAAGGATTGGTACCTGACATACAATTGGAAAGTCTCTTTCTTAGAAATCTCTTTAAAATTAATTAAATAAATTTAAACAACTGAAACCTAATGAAAATGCATTGGTCAAAAAGTGGGAACCGTGTTTAAAGAAACTTTCTTTTACAATGCTAAATAATTAGGGCTGTAACAATCGATACGTTTTTTTAAATTAATTTTGTGCACAGTTTTCTGTGATTAATCATGATTTATTATGGTACATGAAAAAATAATCATACATTTATTTGCTTTTTTAAATATGTACATGTTAAAATGTTCAGGGTTTTTTCTTTGCGGATAGAATTAAATTAGACATTAGATTTACAGGTATCAATCTTTGATACAAGTATATGTATACATGCCATAATATCAGTGGACATGCTGTAATTAAAAGTTTGGCAAATCTCCTGTCGTTTTTCCAGTGGACTTTTTTTAGTATAAAATGGGTGATTCTATTTCAAGCTTTATTGGCAAGATAAACTTAAAGAAATATTCCCAGTTCAATACAAGTTAAGCACAATCAACAGCATTTGTGGCATGATAATTACCACAAAAATCTATTTTGACTTACACCTCCTTTTCTTTAAAAAAAAAGAAGCAAAAATTCGTGTTACAGTGAAACACTTTCAATGGAAGTGAATGGAGCCAATCCTTAAACATTAAAATACTCACTGTTTCAAAAGTATAGACACAAGACATAAACAGTATGTGTGTTAGCATGATTTTAGTGTGATAAAATCACTTACTAACTGCATCTGTGTAAAGTTATAGCCAATTTTACAACTTCGTTGCTATGACGATGTAATGTCAACAAACCCTAAAACACTTAAACGAAGAGTGAATGTAAGTGCTTTTAGAAAATGACAAGCTTCACATTTCTGTTACCCTCCAAAAATTGGCCCCATTCACTTCCATTGTAAGTGTCTCACTGTAACCTCTATGTTTGCTTTTTTTAAAGAAAAAGTCAAAATACATTTTTGTAGTAATCAATATTATGCCACAAATGCTGTCGATTGAGCTTAACTTATATCGAACCCCGAATATTCCTATTAGTGTACATTGCCAATGCATTATTAGACAATATACATACAGATCTAAAAAAATGTAATGTTGAAGTTTAATTTGCTGAAGTTTTAAATCTGAAAACTCATGCACACGCTGGGTCTCTCTTGTGCAGTTTTGCTTTTACAATGGTTCAGATGACAGAAAGTGATCGTTTTATGGCGATGCGAAGAGATACGGCAGCTTACCCATATCTCTCCCACACCTGGCTCACCACTTGCGTTTAAAGTCTCCATTCTCTGTACAGTAAACCCGCTCCCATGTTTATTATGCCCGGGACATGCATTGCGTGTAATGAATAAGCATGTATTGAATAAGCGTGTAATGAAAAGCGTGCACTATTCCACACAATCATTTTCTGTTCTAGGATATGCAGTCGAGTCAAGCATATACAGCCTGGAAATTTATATGCCAATTTTAGCCATAGAAAGTGGGGGAAAAAAACATTAGTGAAGTTTTAGGAAGTGAAAAAAGACAAATACAGCATTAAAGGAATAGTTCACCCAAAAATGAAAATTTTCTCATGACTGACTTACCTTTAAGCCATCCCAGATGTCTTTCCTTCTTCAGCAGAACTGAAATGAAGCATTTTATAAGCACATTTCAGCTCTGTTTATCCACACAATGCAGGTAAACAGGTGCCATTAGACTGCTGGCTATTTGATGGTCCAAAAGGCATATTTAGGCAACATAAAAGTAATCCACACGACTACAGTTGATCAATGAATGTCTTTTGAAGCAAACCGATAGGTTTGTGTAAGAAACAATTCGATAATTAAAACATTTGTAACTTTAAATCTTTATTTCCGGCCAGCGCTGTACTGGTGTTTGAAATGACCTAACTCTCACGTGACGTTCATTCCTCTGTTGTAAACAAAGCGTGTGCTTCTCGCGTGAACGCGCCATCATGCTTACGTCACGCGACAGCTCCGTGATGGGTCAACTGTTAGCAGGAAGTGTTTTTTTTAAAGTTAATAAAGTTTTCATAATCGATTTATCTTACACAATCCTATTGATTTGCTTCTGAAGACATTAATTGATTGACTGGAGTCGTGTGGATTAATTTTATGCTGCCCTAATATATCTTTTGGACCGTCAAATAGCCAGCAGTCTAATGGCACCCATTCACTTTCATTGTATGGACATTGGAAGCTGAAATATGCTTATAAAAATCTTAATTTCGGTTCTGCTGAAAAAGGAAAGTCATACACATCTGGGATGGCTTAAAGGTGAGTCAATCTTTAGAGAATTATCATTTTTGGGTGAACTATTCGTTTAATTGCCTTATTATTATTTTTTTTTACATGTTAAACAATCAACTATTAATGACAGAAATTAACACGTTAAATTCCCAGCCCTATAAATAATGTAAAACTCTGCTTTTGTGAGGGTTTGCCTGTTTGTGGCTTTTACCTTGTGTGTCAGACTATTTGAGAATGTTTTTACAAGCTGAATCAGGACTGAATCTGCCTCTTGTGCATTTTCCAGGCCGTTGGGAGTGTCCTTGGCATCAGTGTAACGAATGCGGAAGGGAGGCTGCGTCCTACTGCGAAATGTGTCCAAACTCCTACTGTAAACAGCACCGTGAGGGCATGCTCTTCATCTCCAAACTGGACGGCAAGCTCTCCTGCAGCGAGCACGACCCCTGCGGCCCCGATCCTCTGGAACCGGGTGAGATTCGAGAGTACGTGCATGGTACACCTGTCTTACACCAACCGCCCAATATAGCAGGCCTGTCTGCAGTCAGGATGCCACAACCAGCCCTGCCCCCTGGTGCTCCGCTCTTCATCCCGGCCCCTAACAGACCCACCTTCACAGTCCAAAGAAAATCGTACACAGACGAGGTGCTGGACAACCTGCTTTTGCCATCCTCCTCCCCTTGTAAAGACATTAAAGTGGAGGATATGAGCGATGAAGGGGAGGTGGTGGAAGGGGTGATAGGAGATGACGGAGAAGATGAAGGGCTGGAGGTGGTGGATGATGATGATGATGATGATGACGACGAAGATATGGACATTGGAGGACTTGGCTTTGAGGACGATGGGGAACAGGAGGTGGACCGAGGGGGCTTTGAGGAAGACTTGGGAGATGAATGTGTGGATGAGGACTTTGAAGACACTGAAAACTTGGGTGAAGTGGAGGAGGAAGACCAGGAATCGTGGGACGAGGTTATTGAAGGAGAAAAGTGACATTTTCCATCTCTATCTTGCACACAAACATTCTCTTCTCAGTTCTCTAGGCACAGTGGATGACAGCAAGAAGAAACTAGTGTTCATCCAGCTGAATGCAAAGCAACTTTTGAAAACGATGGACATGTGCGACATTCTTAAGTTGATGTTGGTATCAGCTTGCCTTCTCAACCCAAGTCCTCTTTGAAAAGAGCATAAAGAGGGTTGGACCTGGTGCTGTGGGACTGTGACTACTCACAGTCCTTTTGTTGGTATAGAATTAGTGTCTGGTGCTCTTTTGTGCTTTTTTATTTTTCCTCCAACTGTTTACATTCTCTTAAACTCTGATCCAAACAGAATGGACGACCTCAAGTAAGGCAGGAATGGGGCAGCATCATACCACCAACCACACTGCGGTGTCTTGAAAAGCAACAGGGAGAACATATATTGAACATGCTTTTTGTTTACCTAGAAATGTATTTAGAAATATGTCCAATAATATCTAGTCAAAATTACCCATGATTAAAGGAATAGTTGAAACCAAAAATTTTAATTTTGTCCATTGGTCATACATCTTCATGTCGTTCGGAACATGTTAGCTGTTAATTTTTCCGTGGAACACAAAAGGAGAAATTTTGGAGATTGTACACTTTCCTTTTTTCCATACAGAAACTTTTGTGTTATATTTCAAGTCTTCTGAAGTCATACAATAGCTTTGTTTGATAAATATGACTTAGAATATAGCACATGAGTTTTGTAGATGGCTTTTATGGTGCTTTTTGCAAGATGACAAAATGAGCTTGTACATTCTTCAAAATTTCTTTTGTGCGCCACAGAGAAAAATAACTGCATACTGGTTTAGAACAGCATGAGGGTGAGTAAATAATGGCAGAATTAAAATTTTGGGTGAAATATTTCTTTCAAGTGGCGTAGCAACAAAATATGTCTCTGAAGTCTTCTAGGGACCTTGTCCCGTTACTTGAAATGATTCTCTGTACTCTTCAGATCTGTTATACTCCTTAGTCGTGAGAGATGGCTGATGGAGATCATATAGAATATTCAGACGGGTTCTGGTGTACATCTTCAGAGTGTACTTTTGTGAAGAAAAAAAAGAAAAGAAAATATGTCATTCCAAGCATCATAATGCACTTTGTTGCGTTTGTTTTTGTGAAACCTGTCATTTTACTTCACTTCTCAGCAACTTCTGTTATCGTAAGTGGAGGAACAGTCAAGTCAAAAGAAACCTAGTGGTTTTTGTCAATTCTAGAGGAGTAATTTTAACACCTGGGCATCCTTTCATTCTCAGTGTGGCCTTTTACTCTGAAGGCTTTTAGGAAAGATGAGATTATCCTTTTTAGATAGGCGTGATGTTACATAAGGTTGTACTTTCCCTTGTTACTGAATTTTACCAACCGTCTCGAAATATCGATCAATAATCTCCATATATTGATCAAATTGTGGTAACCAGTCCGAATGTTGAAGAAATTCTACTCCCACTTGATGGTTTACAGATCTGGTGGTTCTGCTCTCCAGCTCCAGCAGTTTGTCTGTAAGCTGGTGAACTTTATAAGGTGCCTCTGAATGTTTTGCACTCTTAAAGAGTAGTTTTAATGCATAATACTCGTACCTTTCAAATTGTTGTACAGTCCCCATTTGAATTGCATCATGGGTATTGTAGTCTGACATCCATACATTAATGTAACACACTTTTTAGATCCCCAAATTATGGCAGTTGCTTGGCCAAGTAATCCTCAATTTAGACTCAAGTAAATAGTCATATCAGACATGCACAAATATTTAAGGTGTGCAGATAACCTTTATTGTACTGCTTATTTTAAACCTTTGCAGTCCAAAGGATTTTGAAGTACCTTTTTTAATGCCTGATTTAAAGTTGCCTCATATAATGAAGTATTGTACTTGTTCACAGTGGAGAGGAAATGAAACTTTTTGGAAATGGATATGATGTTGTTCATCACTGTTATTGAACAATATGTTTGTGTCTTTTGCCCTTACGCTCAAAATATATGTTTCGGTAGCAATATTTTTTGGCGGCCTAAATTTTTTTTTTCTTTACATCAGCCAACTTCGAAACGTTTTCTTAGCTCATAAGTCATTCTTTTCTTTTGTCTCTTTGTATTTATGGACCTTGTATAATCCTTTTCACTCTTGTTTTTGTGTTCCTTGTCTTTCTTGTTTCTTGCGCGCTTTGGCTCCTTGACACCATGAAGAGAACGAAATGCAGATGACAGTTTCCTGAGGACATTTGGGCAAAACGTATGCTGCCGTGTTGGAGACCCATGATTTTGTACTGTACCTTGTGCATAATAAATATTATAAGTAAAATTTTACAATAGACAGTGCTCACTTCTGGGGTTTTTTATTAACTCTTTGTCTTTTATAAGCAGGCTTAGAATCTGAGAACTTTGAACGAACAATAAACAACACTTTTACATCACGTACAGTATATTAGACATATACTAATGCTTTTCTTTTTTTTTTTTTAAGTTTTATGTGTTAACATTAGTAAATGCATTATGAACTAACCGCGAACAATTGTATTTTTTATAAATAATCATTAACCAAAATTAATCAATGCAGAAACAATATTCATTGTTAGTTCATGATACTTAATGGATTAACTAATGTTAACAAATAGAACCTTATTGTAAAGTGTTACCAATAGATTTAAACATGGATAAAAATGACTGTATTTTCTGAAAGTACTATATTCTTTTGGTAGCTGAAAGTATTATGAAATGAGTTATCCAAAATATTTAAAACATGATCACGCAAGGGGTGGGATGTGTAGAACTTTGTGAATGATGGGCAATCCAATTCCGCGGAAATCATGCAGGCCTGCTTATAGATGCGGATCAGCCCAGATATCTATTCGTAAACATGGTACAGTGGAAAATATATTAAATAAAAGTATTTATAAAAAGGACAAATATACAACATGCAGCAATAATTCCTTGCGATGAAATGGACAAAATGACAAAAATATACAAACACCTAGATATATATATATATATATATATATATAGTATTTAAATATATTTATTAGATGTATTTACAGAGTGAATTCGGGTAAATTGGGCCACTTTTTGACATTGAAATTATTGTCAAAAAGTGGCCCAATTTACTTTAATTCCCCCTATTTAGTATTCACAGTCAGCCATGATTACTTTAATCAATTAATGAAAGTGTCATATAACAGGATGTTTACTGAGAATAAGTGAATAATATTCAGCTGGTCATGTGATTCCAACATGGCAGCCCCCATGTGTGGACCCTCTCCATGTAGAATAAAACAGCTTTTATAAGGTTACTGATATGACTGGAGTCTTCATTTTAATGTGAGTGCTCAAGATTTCCTACATATATTGCAAAATTACAATTCATGTCTTTAGGAGTTCAACTTTTTTAATGAGGAAAAAATGACTGAGTGGACCTTTAATTTGATTGATGCATTATCAAAGACAAGCATACATCTACTAAATGCCATAAAAGTTGTACAGTGATTGCTTAGATTATGCACTGATTCTGTTGATTTAACAGGCTGCTTCATCATCACTGTTCTTCACACATTGTTCAAATGATTATTTTGCTGTAATTGAGAACATTTATTATCACATACAGTCTCTGCCAAATAACCAAAATATATTGTATTATTTTTGTTTTAGTAGAAAGCTCCATTACACTTCCTATAGCGGCATCTAGCACTCTGCCTAATCGAGTGTAATCACGCTTGAAATCATAATAGTGTATATATGTTTGTTATATTTTTGTCTGTTCTCACCTCAAACCAACTGGATCGCTTCAGAAGACATGGATTAAACCACTAGAGTCTTATGGATTATGTTAATGCTGTATTTATGTGCTTTTTGGAGCTTTAAAGGTCTGGTCACCGTTCACATTGTCTGGACCAACAGAGCTGAGATATTCCTGTGTGGCATGGCGGGTAAAAGTGTTTCCACCTCCAGGCCGCAGGTGGCAGCAGAACACTAAACACTCTGTTATTCCAGCAGAACCAAGACTGCATCGCTTCTGGGACGTCTGCAGGAAAAGTGCTGTCAAAACAGGCAAGAACATCTTGTTATATTTCATTTTCGCTTTTGATTTAGCCATCTAAAATTCCCTTGAGCTCAGTGCTAGACTGGCATAGCATTATTGCCATCATGACTGTCAACACACAGGTTTAAATGAGGAGTATTAGAGGTGTACATCTCCATTGATGTTGTCCCGGCAATGCTAACATGCTAACTGATTGTTATGATTAATTGGTTTGTCGTATTAACAACAAATTTCAATTATTTTTTACAGATATATGTAAATAAACATTAAGTATAATTAAATGGGCTTACTCAAACAGCTAAAGTAAACAGATATTGGAGGCTTTTGGATAGTTTACTTCATAATCTTACAATGTTTGTTCAATGACCCTGACAGATGCATTTAATTCCTTTGTGTTAAAATGAGGCATTTATACTAGTTTATTAGTGATTAGTTTCATTCGGAGGTCTTACAGATTGTAAGTATTTTTTTTTTTTTTAAGTAGTTAGTTGGGTACTCATCATTTGAGTTTTGTGCACTATTGTATTTAATGTTAACGGGCCTGTCAGCCTAATCTTTAAGAAGTATTAATGGGAATTAAGACCTGTAACTGTATTCTTGGTTTTAAAAAGGATATAGCATAAAATATTGATTTCCGTGAAGATCTAGGAAAGGTAATATTAGATTGCATGTAAACATTGATCTGTCTCTAGGTGCCAGGCAAACTGATTTACTTGTGGCACTGTCTGACCTGTTGACTTGATTTAATCAGTACTCACTCATGAAAACAGTTTCAGTGGTCAGTGAAGAACATTAAAATGTGACACTGACAAATTAATTTGACAAATGGCTATGTAATGTAAATCTAGCCACTTATTTGAATGCATCTAGCTAGTGTTTTAGTGACAAGTACATTGCAGTCTTAAAACATAATTAAACTAGTATGTGGCTGTAATCTGATTACATGCATATCCTGCTCAGTAGTGAGCAGTGAGATGGCAAGTAGAGAGAGCAGGTCAGTCAAGAGCAAAGAGCCAATCATAGAAGCGGGTGTTTACTGTCAAGTCTTAAAGGAGAAGCAGCACCAAAACCGAGCTGTCAGAATGAGGGTGGAAAATGATCATGTTTTACAAAATATGACTGTTGTTGTGCAAAAAATTTCACGGATATTATAAGTGAACCTCAAGGAACGTATTAAAATAATTTAAAAAAAGGCAAGTCATGACCCCTTTAAATCTTAATGTAAGATCTGTATATGGTTTTATGTTTATAATATTGTACATTCAATAAATCTATAAATAAGCTTTTAGAAATCAGATGTTGTGTATTTGCTGTTGTGTTGCAGAACGTTGTGTGTGTAAGAAGCTGTAACGGCTGTGCTGATGGAGCAGTGTGCGTGTGTGGAGCGTGAGCTGGACAAGGTGCTGCACAGGTTTGTTACGTACGGACACCAGTCAGAGGAACGGCTGGACGAACTCCTTAGGAATGTCTGTGAGCTGCGGAGCCGATTGGTCGCCTATGGTGAGCTCAGAAATCAGCCAGATATCAACTTGTAAGAGTGTGATTCATATGTGAACAGTTGTATGAAAACAAGAGGAAGATGAAGTCAACCAGGTGATTTTTAGCTCTGAAAAGTCCTGTTCAGCATCAGGTTGAATCAGGTCCAATAGGCGTTCTATAGATGCCTGCATAAATATTAGCCTGCAGTCCAATCAAACCTGCAAAACAGAGTAAGAGCCATGTTTAGCTACATAACCTCTAGCCCACACATCAAGTTTGTTGATGGTTACATAAGCCTCACAGAGATGAGTCACAGTAGCATATGCCTATTTAAATCAAAGTTCACAGAGTTGATATATTTTATCATACTCTGTTTCTCCTCTAGGTGTGCAAGATGCAGATTTGTCAGTGCTCCATCAAACAATGGCCCAGTGCTGTAAGGAAATTAAAGAAACAGTGCAGATGCTTGCCTCCAGGCATAAGGACATCCATGGCTGTGTGTCAAAAGTGGGCAAAGCTATTGACCGAGTAAGCTTTGGAGATCTGAAAAGTTACCTTTAAATACAACTCAAGAAAATATTAGCGCACATGCTCCTGACCGAGAGCCAGTTCTTATTCAGAAACATTTGGCAACAGACTGCTGAGGGCAGAAAATGCAATAAGAATTGCATTCTTTTTTCCAAATATTTCTTACTCGAAAGTACTAAAAAAAAGCTAAGAGCAACATTAGTCAAGAGTCATTAAATTCCTTACAATTTTCAAGTTTGAGTCTGGCCTGCAGTGTTTTTTTTTATCAGTCTCTCTATTTCCTTTTGCTGTGTATTAAAGGAATAGTTCACCCAAAAATAAAAATTCCCTCATCATTCCCTCACCCTAATGCCATCTCAGATGTGTATGACTTTTTTTCTTCTGGTGAACACAAACAAATATTTTTAGAAGAATATTTCAGCTCTGTAGGTCCATACAATGCAAGTGAATGGAAAGGTCCATATAAAGGCAGCATAAAAGTAATCCATATGACTCCAGTGGTTTAATCCATGTCTTAAAAAGTGATATGATAGGTGTGGGTGAGAAACAGATCGATATTTAAGTCATTTTTACTATAAAATCTCCTCCCTGCCCAGTATGTGGCAATATGCACAAATAATGTGAATCACCAAAAACAAAAGAAGCAAGAGAAAGTGGAGATTTATAGTAAAAAAGGACCTAAATATTGATCTGTTTCACACCCACACCTATCATTTCACTTCTGAAGACATGGATTTAACCACTGGAGTCATATGGATTACGTTTATGTTGCCTTTATGTGCTTTCTGGAGCTTCAAAGTTCTGGCCACCATTCACTTGTATGGAGATATTTTTCTACAAGTCTTCGTTTGTGTTCAGCAGAAGAAAGAAAGTCATACACATCTGGGATGGCATGAGGGTGAGAAATGATGAGAGAATTTTCATTTTTGGGTGAACTATCCCGTAAAATGCTGAAAAAGCTCAAATAAAAAATTAATAAATCAATAAATTCTACATTTCTTTGGTGGCCTTGTAGTTTGTTCTAATTGATTTAGATTAAAGAGATTGTTTTGCCATTGTTTGTCTGTATGTGGTTCAATATGTGTCTTTTAAATGCTGCGTTCTCTTGTGCAGAACTTTGATGCAGAGGTGAGTGCAGTTGTAGCTGAGAATGTATGGGACTCTCCAGAGAGGCAGAAATACCTCAGTGAAACCATTGTAGAACACCTGTACCGACAAGGCATGCTGAGTGTTGCGGAGGACCTCTGTCAGGTAGAGCTTTGGGATGATACTGTAAAAAATTTGTATGATATGAGTCATCTCTTAGATTTGTTTACCCCCTACATGTACATTTGTAGACAGTGTTGATCTCAGCACTAACATTGTTGTGTTTTATTCATCTGACTTCACAGGAATCTGGTGTAGTAATTGACATGAGCATGAAACAGCCATTTCTGGAGCTCAATCGTATTTTAGAGGCTTTAAGAACACAAGATCTCAGACCAGCGCTAGAGTAAGCTTTTTCTCTACACTTTTATTTTCTCTTCTGTCCCATGTTTTTATGCACTTTTAATCCTGTGAGAAATGAATTTACCCTGGATTCTTTGAGCATACCATCAATGAATTGGATAGGGGGTGACATATAATTTGTGTTGTTGTTATAAATTTAACAGCAGCAGGTTTAATCAATTGTTTTATTTGATTGCTGTGGTAGGTGGGCAGTGACAAACCGTCAGCGGCTCCTGGATCTGAACAGCACCCTCGAGTTTAAGCTGCACAGACTTTATTTCATCAGCCTGCTCAATGGGGGCATCAGCAAACAGCAGGAAGCTTTACAGTATGCGCGGCATTTCCAGCCGTTTGCCTCACAGCACCAGAGAGGTGAGAATAAAGAGACAAATTGCTATAAGTTTGTGCGTTCTCATGATCATCAAAGGTTTAATCCAGAATTGATGAAAGTTGCCTTTTGAATAGGGTTGAGAATGAAGAACCGGTTATTATTAAAGAAAACCAAAAATTATTTTCTGGACGTTTGGTTCAGTTAATGGTGCTTAAATGGTATTTTTCCAGTGAAGCTTACAGAACACCATACTAAAATACTGACAAAGTTACCTGTGTTGCTGAATCTACAGAGATGTTTAAGCTGAGTTGTGAGTTTGCAGTCTGAATTCAGTGTTATGAGAGAGACTGCGTGACACAAAAAATACATAGACAATCCACATTGCTATTAGGGCTGGGTATTGATTCTGATTCATATGGGTATATTTCAGTTATAATGTCCCTTTTCCTTACATATGAAAAATTCTCTCTCAGCTAATGCTGTTAATTATACTGGAGACCTTCGAACTAGGTACATTACGAAAATATTCTTCTTCTTCTTTCGGCTGCTCCCGTTAGGTGTCACCACAACGGACCATCCGTGATCCGCACGGATCTTGACTTGGCACAGGTTTTACACATTTACACGTTATGAAAATATTAATTGTACTAATTATATTTTTTTAGTTTTTCATCATTTTGGTCACATTTTAGCTTTTTAAAAATGAACAAATCTATCTGTTCAATCAATAAATAAGATATTATATTTCATATATTATATTGTGTTACATGTTTATTGTTTAATTGCATAATTTTTACTATTTACAAGTATTTACACTGATTTGTTGAACACATGCTAAAACCGGTACTGTCTCTTTAAGAAAACCGGCATTTCTGTAAAGAGCGTGCGTAGATGTGTGCATGTTAACGAGAGAGACTCGAATGGCTTTATCTCATCCATGCTATGCATGAATACAATTAAATGTTTGTTTTTTTGTTGTTTTTTATCAACAACTGACTTAAGAGAACAGAAGGGTTATTAAAAAAGACATTATTCAATGACAAATGGGCCGCATGGATCTCGTCTTTGGACATGCATTACACAGAACAACTTTTACTCTCAACACGCAGAGAAAGAATCTCGCTGCTGAATACTTCACCACTATACTACACAATTACTAGTGAATGAAGTGTAAACGTTTACCAGCCAGTTGCTAAATATCTACATTTTAGTCGCATAGTGCGAAATTTGGTTGCAAATGTGAATGATTGCCTCTTGTAGAAGAGGATGAGTAAAAGATCGATCTTGGGATTTAAGAATTTATATCAAAATTGTTCAAATAAAGATCGCGATGCATTGGAAAATGCATTTTTACCCACCCTTTGTGCTGTTGTCGCTGAGCAGTGATGACCAGTGTAGTCTGATTTGCAAACAAATGACTCTCATGAGCCAGTTCTTTTTAATGATTCGTTGGGCCCTTGAGCAAGGCCCTTGACCCTAACTGCTCCAGGGGCGCCGTATCATGGCTGACCCTGCACTCTGACCCCAGCTTAGCTGGGATATGTGAAAAAAAGAATTTCACTGTATATGTGCAAACGTATAATGTGTGATAAATAAATATAATAAAAAAAAATTGTAAATTCACAAATTGTTCTTAAACTACTCACTCACTCTGAATCGGTCAGAGCGGGATTTAAAAATGGTCCTTAAAAAAAATTATATAAAAAATAGTACTGTGTTTGTTAACATTTTTGTTTATAATATATACATACAAAATAGTGTATAATACAATATAGTTAGAAACACTTCTTTGGTGCTGCCTGAAAAGTATAAAAAAGAATCGTTAATGTAATCTCTATGAATCCAGAACTGTAAGTATGATCGTTAAATTCCCATCTCTACCCTTGAACCTCCATTTATGCATTTGTTAGCTTTGTTAATGTTAGATGCTATTTGTTGCTGGGCTACCAACAACGTCCTGCCAATTAATGCAATTATGATGTTCATTTTACAGTACTTGATGGATTGACACCTGCATTAAATTGCTCGACACACTGTTGAACTCACTCTCAACAAAGTCTGAGATAATGTCTGAACTGTGTTTGTGTTCACTAGATATTCAGATCTTAATGGGTAGTTTGGTGTACCTTCGTCACGGGATCGAGAACTCACCATACCGCAGCCTTCTGGAGACGGATCAGTGGGCAGAGATCTGTAACATCTTCACACGGGATGCTTGTGCCCTGCTTGGACTCTCTGTTGAGTCCCCACTCAGTGTCAGGTCAGAAAGTATATCCATGTCAGAAAGCAATTTTACATTCCACTTTTCTAGAGCACAGAGTTTTACAGGGTGAATTTCATAAAGAAATGTCCAGTACACGTTTCACCCCAAAATCAAAAGGAAAATATATGAAATTATATTTTACATGATGAAAATGGAGGCTATTTTAGGACTGAGATTTTTTGCAATGTGACATTATTTTCAAGAAAAAAATTGTTTATTTCACCCCAAATTCACATAATTAATAATTAATAATTAATAATTTTCTTTATTTATCACACATTATACATTTGCACATATACAGTGAAATTCTTCTTTTTTTCACATATCCTAGCTAGGCTGGGGTCAGAGTGCAGGGTCAGCCATGATACGGCGCCCCTGGAGCAGATAGGGTCAAGGGCCTTGCTCAAGGGCCCAACAGTGGCATCTTAGCGGTGCTGGGGCTTGAACCCCCGACCTTCTGATCAGTAACCAAGAGCCTTAACCGCTGAGCTACCACTACCACTGCCTACATTAATGTGATGTAAAAAATAAATACAATTAAAATCAGCATACATTAAATTTAGAACACAATTTATACTACCATGATGTATAAATATTTTTCCAGTTAAATGTATTTATTTTTTGCATTGCGTTAATGAGAGTTTGCTTTTTGTTTGCAGTACTATAGGCTCATGTCAATGGGCGGGGGGGTTATGAAAATAGTGTTTGTTTTCTTGATGCAAAATTTAAAAAAAATCGTTTGATTTTGTCGTGAAATATGACCTGGGCGTTTCTTTATTTTTTCCTCCCCTTTTTCTCCCCAATTTGGATTGCCCAATTCCCAATGCACTCTAAGTCCTCGTGGTGGAGGAGGACGAATCTCAGTTGCCTCCGCGTCTGAGAACGTCAATCTGCGCATCTTATCATGTGGCTTGTTGAGCACATTGTCACGGAGACATAGCGCGTGTGGAGGCTCACACCATCCACCGCGGCATCCACGCACAACTCACCACGTGCCCCACCGAGAGCGAGAACAACATTATAGTGACCACGAGGAGGTTACTCCATGTGACTCTACCCTCCCTAGCAACCGGGCCAATTTGGTTGCTTAGGAGACCTGGCTGGAGTCACTCATAACACCCTGGATTCGAACTCGTGACTCCAGGGGTGGTAGTCAGCGTCTTTACTCGCTGAGCTACCCAGGCCCCCAATCAGGGCATTTCTTGACAGTTTTTGTGAGATTCACCCATATAATCTCTCTTGATTCTGCATGATTGGAAGTGTAGGCTCTAACTATGATATAGGCTGTCCTGTGATAAGAACTAAGTCTGGCCAGTTTTATGAACTGAAATGCACTATTGATCTATAGTATACAACACTCGATTATTGAAAGATAAAAGAGGTAAACATTTTGGTCTGTCTTATGCAAGTTTTGATGTGTATGTATGTATGTGTGTGTGTGTGTATATATATATATATATATATATATGTGTGTGTGTGTGTGTGTGTGTATGTATGTGTATATATATGTATATGTGTGTATATATGTATGTATGTATATATATATATATATATATATATATATATATACATGCATACACACACACACACACACACACACACACACACATATATATATCTCTCTCTGTATATTTCTAAATCTTCTTTTGATTCTCCATCAGTTTTGCATCGGGTTGTATGGCGCTACCTGTGCTTATGAACATCAAGCAGGTTATTGAACAAAGACAGTGCAGTGGAGTCTGGACACATAAGGATGAACTGCCAGTAAGTGCCTCTCTCTCTTTTACCTGTTGCTTTTTCACTGTCTCTGTTTTTGTATAATGATTTTTTTGGTTCGGAAGGTTTCAAAGTTTTAAAGTTAACAAAGGCACAGTCTTAGGAATAGTTATTTATTTTTGTTTTAAGCTCCTGAGACCCCCGCGTGACTGCTGTGTGCATTTTCCGTTTCCTTTTTTATTTGTAACTAGTAGCACCTTAAAAAGAAGCACAAAAAAATAAATAAAATAGAATTCTAGAGCAGATAGTTTTCCTAAGTACATTGTGAAATTTTAATAACACTAAGCTAGTGGTTCTCAAACGTTTTTTGATGAACACCCCACTACTTCATTCCCTTACCCCAAGTACTGCTGACTTGATGACTTGACTTGATACTACTTCTAATAGAGGAATCTAAAAAAAGACATTCAGACTGTTCAAGCTCAAATTGATGAAGATACAAGATCTATCAAGACATGCCGTGGTGATGCAAAGATGAAAGAACTGGAAGTAAATATTAAAGTAGAAATGGATGCATTCATGGGAGATTTCAAACAAGTAAAACTGAAAAAATTCAAGAGAGATGAAAAAGACTATAAAGAAGGTAGGATATATGCATGACACCTACAAAATCGCTCAACTACAATCCCTAATTCGTCTCGAAAGAACTCTGAAAGTTTCCTTCAGCATTACTATTAGCGAGGATGAGGAGCACTCTAGAAACAGTGAAGCCTCTTCCGACACTTTGTTTAGCACCCAGAAGGGAAACGCACAGAGAATGGAGCAAAAGATAGAGAAGAGGAATAAGAGACCTACCCGGAGAGGGAGGAAGAAGCCTAGATCGCCCTTATACACAGAGCAGGAACAGACTGAATCTGTGATCAATATCTCAGATGAACATCTTTCAGAGAACAGTTTAAAAGTGTTATCCAAGGGGTTGTTATTTGCCCCAACATCTACTCCTAATGAATTTGATACAAAAATAGACCTTTTCCGTTTCTATTGAAGCTTGTATTTGAAAGCGTAGTATAAATCAAATCCTTGTCAAAGTCACAATACAAGTACAGTATGTCTAAGTATGTCACTACAAAACCAAGCAGTATCTTTAAACCTAAATCCACTTTTTGTCCTTTGATACAAAATGCTACTTTAAATACTTTTGTAAAGAAGGTTCATTTTTGATGAATGGCGTTTCTTCTTCTCTAGTACTATGGATGTAGAGTCGTTATATACTCACACTGAACATGAAAACGGATTGTTGGCTTTGGAATATTTTCTGAATACTAGATCTGATACAGAGTTACCACTTTTAGGGTTCTTATTGAATCTTACTAAATGGACCCTTAATAATAATATCTTTGTGTTCCAAGAAAAACTTTTTAAACAAGTAAAAGGATGTGCTATGGGCGCTTGTTACAGTCCTTCCTACGCTGGATTATTTTTAGGCAAATGGGAACATGATTATGTATTGAATCCTAGAACAAATAGTTTTTTAGATAATATCATCTGGTGGGGGCGTTACATTGATGACATTATCCAATTATTTTCGTGTTCAGAGGAAGAACTAATATCATTTCACCAATTTCTTAATAGTACTAACTCAAATGTTAAACTATCCCTAGAGTACAATAAGGAAAAGATCAATTTTCTGGACCTTGAAATTAGTAAAGATAAAGATGGCTTTATACATACATAAATATTTAGGAAATCTACTGATAGAAATACAGTTCTTCATGCTAAGAGTTTCCATCCTCATAAATTGATACAAAATATACTGTTTGGACAATTTCAAAGACTGTGTAGGATTTGTGACAAAAAGCAAGATTGTGAGGATAAATCTAAAGACATACAAAAATGTTTTAAACATTATAAGTTCGAAACTCTCCAAAAATCTAAAAACATGTGTGGAAAAATATGACAAGAACAGATTTGTTAAAAAGGAAAAATCAAATAAAGTTTATTTTGTTACACAATATATTATCTGAAAAAATTGGGGCATTATACAGAGTGATGATTTTTTGAGAGATACATTCCCAGATCTTCCAATGATAATTAAAAAAATACTAATTTTCCTCCCCGATTTGGAATGCCCAATTCCCAATACACTGTAAGTCCTTGTGGTGTCGTAGTGATTTGCCTCAATCTGGGTGGCGGAGGACGAATCTCAGTTGCCTCCGCGTCTGAGACTGTCAATCCATGCATCTTATCACGTGGCTTGTTGAGCGCATTACTGCTGAGACCTAGCGCATGTGGAGGCTTCACACCATCCACCGCGGCATCCACGCACAACTCACCACGTGCCCTACCGACAGCGAACCACATTATAGCGACCACAAGGAGGTTACCCCATGTGGCTCTACCCTCCCTAGCAACCGGGCCAATTTGGTTGCAAAGGAGACCTGGCTGGAGTCACTCAGCACACCCTGGGATTCAGGTAGCCATTGTATTTTACCACTGAGCTACCCAGGCCATAATAAGGGCTTTTTAATTAATAAGAGTGCCATGGAGGGCCTGGGTAGCTCAGTGAGTAAAGACGCTGACTACCACCCCTGGAGTCATGAGTTCAAATCCAGGGTGTTATGAGTGACTCCGGCCAGGTCTCCTAAGCAACCAAATTGGCCCGGTTGCTAGGGAGGGAAGAGTCACATGGGGTAACCTCCTCGTGGTCGCGATTAGTGGTTCTCGCTCTCAGTGGGGCACGTGGTAAGTTGTGCATGGCTCGCTGAGAGTAGCATGAGCCTCCACATGCTGTGAGTCTCCGCGGTGTCATGCACATTGAGCCACGTGATAAGATGCACGGATTGACTGTCTCAGAAGCGGAGGCAACTAAGACTTGTCCTCCACCACCCGGATTGAGCTGAGTAACCGCGCCACCATGAGGACCTACTAAATACTGGAAATTGGGGGAAAAAAGGGGATAAAAATATAATATATAAATAAATAAATAAAATTAAATAAGAGTGCCATGGTTATCCACCTTTTTGTTTTTTATACTTTTGAGGAAATACGGTACGAGTTTCCACATATGTGGACATCGTGTTTATCAGGGCTTCAAGGAAATCGACGGCATGCTGTTGTCACGTGACACTGGTACGGCAGAAGTTAACCCTTTAAATGATAGTCTAGAGTCTTGTGAACAGTATTCAGTCGGTTTTTATTCATTTATATTATGCGTTGCGTTTAGCGAAGTCAAAATACAATGTCCACGCATGTGGACGCGGGGTCGCACGAGGTAAATAGTGATGAATGTCAGTGAATAACTGTGTTCTGTCATTTCAAGGGGATTAATGTTTTATCTGTTCATCCATGCTCTGTGTGTGTGTGTTCAGATTGAGATAGACCTGGGGAAGAAGTGCTGGTATCACTCAGTGTTTGCCTGTCCTATCCTGAGGCAGCAAACGTCAGAGAGTAATCCACCCATGAAGCTCATCTGTGGGCACGTCATATCCAGAGACGCGCTTAACAAACTCGCCAATGCTGGAAAGTAAGACTCTGACTCATGAGTCACCCAGAAATCAATGAAGTTCATTCTAAATTACATGACTGATTGTGATGCTTGTAGTTCAGAACAAGGCACTTCAGGTAATGCAACAGTGACAAGCTGTTAAATACCACTGAAAATGGTTTTGATAAAACTGTGTTAACTGAAATGGACTTACAGTGAAGGTCTATGGGGCAGGGCATTGCACTGAAGTAAACAGTAAAATACACAGTTTTGAAAGTATAGCCTCAAGGATTGAACACTTGTTTAATTAAGACTGTTTAAAAAAAAAAAAAATCATGCTTACTCTCACTAACACCTACACTTCTCTGTGTGAAATTAAATCCAATGTTTCAACTCCCGTCATGACCACGTGAAACCGGTAGAACATGTAAGTAACTTCATATAGTTTTATAATGCATAAGCATAACAAAATTTATCCACCTAAAACAGTTCAAATAGAAGGATCAAGGCAACTTACATTTACATTTGGTCATTTAACAGACACTTTTGTCCAACGCAACTTACAAATGAGAAACATAGCAAGCAATTTGTCATACAAAAGTCTATAATATCTGCAGTTTGAAGTGCTCTCGGAACAGATGTGTTTTCAGCTGGTTCTTGAATGTTAAGATGAACTTTAGAGCTGAAATAATGAAAGAATTTATATAAATCACTTTAAAAATGTGAAGCTCTTTTTTTTTGTTTTTTTGTTTTTTTCCTAATAACATCAATTAAACCCTCCAGAATGCCGTGCCCCATAGATTTCTGAAGTGCATTATGGTTAATGCAATCTCTGCTTGCTTTTACAGTGTGTCACAGATGCTGATAGAGCTTAATTTGTTTTAAACTCAGAACATTCCTTTAATCTCTGTCTGGAAAGCTGACCCCAGAGCTGATGGCTGATGGTTGTTTACAGAGGTTCACAGTGCAATCTGCAGTACTGCTAGAAGTGGATGTTGATTGACGCTAGTGGCGCTGATTTTACACACTTCAGCCTTTAAAGAAATAGTTCACCCAAAAATGAAAATTCTCTCATCATTTATTCAGCCTCATGCCATCCCAGATGTGTATGACTTTCTTTCTTCTGCTGAACACAAAGATATTTAAAAGAATATTTTAGATCTGTAGGTCCATACAATGCAAGTGAATGGTGACCAGAACTTTGAAGCTCCAAAAAGCACATAAATGCAGCATAAAAGTAATCCATAAGACTCCAGTGGTTAAATCCATATCTTCTGAAGTGATATGAGAGGTGTGGGTGAGAAACAGATCAATATAAATCTGCACTTTCAAACAGCCCTCCTAAAAGAGGTCTTCTTTTGTTTTTTCCGATTTGCATTCTTCGTGTGTATCGTCACCTACTGGGCAGGAAGGAGTTAAATATTGATCTGTTTCTCACCCACTTCTAAAGATATTGATTTGTGTCGTGGAGTCATATTAGTTAATTTTATGCTGCCTTTATGTGCTTTTTGAATCTTCTGGCCACAATTCACTTGCATTGTGAAGACCTGCAGAGCTGAGATATTTTTCTAAAAATCTTCATTTGTGTTCAGCAGGAGAATGAATGTCATAAACATCTGGGATGGCATGAGGGTGAGAATTTTCATTTTTGGGTGAACAATTCAGTATTGTTTGAGTAACTATAGATATATCGGTATAAAGGAGTCATAGTAATTATAATTAATGATAGGTATTTAAAAGAATTTAAAAGAGTTAACATTACTGCTCCTTAATATGAATTTCATAAACTCTCTTCTCAGGCTTAAATGTCCTTACTGTCCAATGGAGCAGAATCCTTCAGATGCTAAACAGATCTTCTTCTGATGTCGTTTTTGGAGCGTATCCGGATGAAGTGTTGAAGGCCCCTTGGAGCCACAGTTAGAATGATCCTCATTCACAGGCGTGACAGGCCTTCTGTGGCGGCTTACCCCTCTGTGCACCGCCACCTCCCTCCCCAAAGCTTTTAGTTTACAGAGGCCGGTGGTCACGGCAGCATACCTGTAGAACCCGAGTGAGTAAGTGTACCTACTGAGGAAAAGATCTTGCCGGATCGTTCATTTGTTAACACAGCGTAGTAATACACCGATCAGCCACAACATTAAAACCACCTGCCTAATATTGTGTTAGGTCCCCACATGCCGCCAAAACGGCACCAACCCGCATCTCAGAATAGCATACCGAGCTTATAATCTTCTCACCACAATTGTACAGAGCGGTTATCTGAGTTACCGTAGACTTTGTCAGTTCAAACCAGTCTGGCCATTCTCTGTTCAACAAGGCGTTTCCATCCACAGAACTGCCGCTCACTGGATGTTTTTTTGTCTTTGGCACCATTCAGAGTAATTTCTAGAGACTGTTGTGTGTGAAAATCCCAGGAGATCAGCAGTTACAGAAAAACACCAACAATCATCCATGCGATTATCTAACTACCGTTAATGTTCACATCAACCATCAGAATGGGGAAAAAATGTGATCTCAGTGATTTGGACTGTGGCATGATTGTTGGTGCCAGATGGGCTGGTTTGAGTATTTCTGTAACTGCTGATCTCCTGGGATTTTCACACACCAGACTGGCCAGACTGGTTCGAACTGACAAAGTCTACGGTAACTCAGATAACCGCTCTGTACAGTTGTGCTGAGAAGAATATAATCTCAGTATGCTATTCTGAGATGCGGGTTGGCGTTGTTTTGGTGGCACGAGGGGGACCTACACAATATTAGGCAGGTGGTTTTAATGTTGTGGCTGATCAGTGTACACAGGCTTTTATAAGTAAGTATGGGTGTGTGTGTGCGTTTTGCTCCTCTCCATTTGTTTTAATTGCAGATTATTTTTAGGTTTCCATGGAAAACGCCTTTTTACTAAGCGAATGGGTGTAATACCTCTGTGTGGGTGATTTTCTGCCAGAATATACCATATAAATAAACGAATGGGGACTTTTTGCACGTGTACATGATTGAAACGGCTTTTCAGTATGTATATTATTAACAATGGCATAGTATACCGATAAGGATTGATGGAGGGGTTGCTGTTGTTTTGAAAGACTGGTGCCTGTTGTAAACAGGATGTTGATTGTAACCGAATTACATTGCTCTCTCTAACTCTCTTTCCGATGTAATAAATGCTGTCAGTCGACTGAATGGTGTTTGATTAGTGCATCAGTGTGAATATTCATTGGAGCTCGGAGGATATTATTGTGTGCGGATCGTGTTCTGGTTCTCGCTTCAGTCTAATGTCAGAGGAAACCTCTAAGCCATGTGTCTTGCTATGTGTATTTAAAATGTTTTAATATATATATATATATATATACTGCAGTGATTTTGTGATACAGTATAATTTTCAATTAGAAGAACTGCATCTGTTGTAGCGTTTTTAAACACACACACATGCATATACAAAAATGCAAATCACTGAAGACATGCAAAAATTGACATTAGCAATCGATCCCTTGCTAGCATAGCATACTGTACAATGAGTGTTTTATTTTCCCCATCAAGTGGAGAGGTTCCAGGTGTTTCCCCGAAATCCCAGAACTCATTCTGTTTATATGTGAAAATGTAAAGGGAGAGGGTGGAACAATATTTTAACCCTCAGGATATACATGAAATAGTCCCTGGCTTCAACACAATGCTAGTTGTTCTGCTTTAGTGGATCGAAATCTTGAAATGTGCATGCTGAAGCAGAATGTGTGGTTTGTAAAATGTCATTTGCGAATGATTGAATAAAAATGACATTTAAAATCCCCACCTCCCAGAAGATTTTCTGACAAACTGAAGACCCAGTGGCTTATAAGAGGGAGGATGAAACCTTACCAGTGATTTTTGACTTTCTCAGAGGACGAGAGTGTACCAGCAAAACTATGTTCTTCAGTGGAATATGAAGATGTCCATTCTTTTTTTTTTTTCAATGAAGGGAAAGGCAGACCTCTCTAGTTTGAGGCCTTTGAGAGATGCTGCAGGTTGTAAACATGTGGCTCCTGACATGTGGTAATAAACTGTTTTGTTTTTTTCTTTGGACAATAATTTATTACCTCCCTAAAATTTGGGAGCTCAAGGCAGAGGTCTGTGTATTAAAGCCTGAGTTAAAAGAAGAGCTTTTTTGTGTGTGTTATTTGCAGTCAGTGATTGGATAATGATTCTGCTTTGCTGACTAACAACTGCAAGGCAACTATTGTAAATGTTTATCTTCTAACAGTAGAGTATGTTGATTATACTTGCATCTAAATAAAATGATTTATACTCAACTTTTTTATATTCAGTTTTCTTTGATCACATTTTAGAAATAAAGTGCATGTATTAAAAAAATTTTTTTTTAAGGTTGCATGGTTGTTAACATTAAAATATCTACTGAAACTGTACTTAAAACTTGTGAAAACAGTAAGAACATGTTTACATGAGCTGTTGATCCTTTACTCTCAAAATAATAATTTCAAGATTTATGCATTTCAGTTTCATAACAAAATTCCACTAAATTTAATTGAGTAATCTTTAACAAAATATCTTAATATTAATATTTCAGGGTTCGTTAATTTAATTTTGTTAAATATTACGCAGTTCAATTTGATGGAGTTTTGCTATAAAATTTAAATGCGTAAATCTTAAAAATAGCCTAAAATATATTTTTGACTATACGCCCACAAGAGGGAAACCTCAGTTCACTAAGAAATCTGTAGGTCTCATGCTGTCATTGCACTAAACTGTCATGGTGGCTAGAAGTCTGTCTGTAAAGTATGGGTATTTATTCTTTATTATTACTCTTTTACACATTTTAGAATAATAGTAAAGTCATCAAAACTATTAAAAAGTTTACTCTCTGGTCCAACTCATCTATAGTGTGCCGTATTAATAAATAAATCTTTCATTAGAAGCATCAATATATATATATACAGGTGCATCTCAATAAATTAGAATGTCGTGGAAAAGTTCATTTATTTCAGTAATTCAACTCAAATTGTGAAACTCGTGTATTAAATAAATTCAATGCACACAGACTGAAGTAGTTTAAGTCTTTGGTTCTTTTAATTGTGATGATTTTGGCTCACATTTAACAAAAACCCACCAATTCACTATCTCAAAAAATTAGAATATGGTGACATGCCAATCAGCTAATCAACTCAAAACACCTGCAAAGGTTTCCTGAGCCTTCAAAATGGTCTCTCAGTTAGGTTCACTAGGCTACACAATCATGGGGAAGACTGCTGATCTGACAGTTGTCCAGAAGACAATCATTGACACCCTTCACAAGGAGGGTAAGCCACAAACATTCATTGCCAAAGAAGCTGGCTGTTCACAGAGTGCTGTATCCAAGCATGTTAACAGAAAGTTGAGTGGAAGGAAAAAGTGTGGAAGAAAAAGATGCACAACCAACCGAGAGAACCGCAGCCTTATGATTGTCAAGCAAAATCGATTCAAGAATTTGGGTGAACTTCACAAGGAATGGACTGAGGCTGGGGTCAAGGCATCAAGACACAGACATGTCAAGGAATTTAGCTACAGTTGTCGTATTCCTGTTGTTAAGCCACTCCTGAACCACAGACAACGTCAGAGGCGTCTTACCTGGGCTAAGGAGAAGAAGAACTGGACTGTTGCCCAGTGTTCCAAAGTCCTCTTTTCAGATGAGAGCAAGTTTTGTATTTCATTTGGAAACCAAGGTCCTAGAGTCTGGAGGAA